>NW_027141820.1:8026241-8218741 GCF_036365525.1 Heterodontus francisci
TAACAAAACCTATCTCGGGGATTCTCGGAGCAGACTCAGAGGGCGGAGTTCCAGAGCGGTGAGTATATAAAAAAACTTATCTCGGGGATTCTCGGAGCAGACTCGGAGGGCGGAGTTCAAGAGCGGTGAGTATATAAAAAAACCTATCTCGGGGATTCGCGGAGCAGACTCGGAGGGCGGAGTTCCAGAGCGGTGAGTATATAAAAAAACTTATCTCGGGGATTCTCGGAGCAGACTCGGAGTGCGGAGTTCCAGAGCGGTAAGTAAATAAAAAACTTGTCTCGGGGATTCTCGGAGCAGACTCGGAGGGCGGAGTTCCAGAGCGGTGAGTATATAAAAAACTTATCTCGGGGAGTCTCGGAGCACACTCGGAGGGCGGAGTTCCAGAGCGGTGAGTATATAAAAAACTTATCTCGGGGATTCTCGGAGCAGACTCGGAGGGCGGAGTTCCAGAGCGGTGAGTATATAAAAAAACCTATCTCGGGGATTCTCGGAGCAGACTCGGAGGGCGGAGTTCCAGAGCAGTGAGTATATAAAAAAACCTATCTCGGGGATTCTCGGAGCAGATTCGGAGAGCGGAGTTCCGGAGCGGTGAGAAGCTAAAAAAACCTATCTCGGGGATTCTCGGAGCAGACTCGGAGGGCGGAGTTCCAGAGCGGTGAATATATAAAAAAACTTATCTCGGGGATTCTCGGAGCCGACGCGGAGGGCGGAGTTCCGGAGCGGTGAGTATATAAAAAAACTTATCTCGGGGATTCTCGGAGCAGACTCGGAGGGCGGAGTTCCGGAGCGGTGAGTATATAAAAAAACCTATCTTGGTGATTCTCGGAGCAGACTCGGAGGGCGGAGTTCCGGAGCGGTGTGTATATAAAAAACTTATCTCGGGGATTCTGCGAGCAGACTCGGAGGGCGGAGTTCCATAGCGGTGAGTATATAAAAAAACTTATCTCGGGGATTCTCGGAGCAGACTCGGAGGGCGGAGTTCCGGAGCGGTGAGTATATAAAAAAACCTATCTCGGGGATTCTCGGAGCAGACTCGGAGGGCGGAGTTCCAGAGCGGTGAGTAGATAAAAAAACCTATCTCAGTGTTTCTCGGAGCAGACTCGTAGGGCGGAGTTCCAGAGCGGTGAGCACATAACAAAACCTATCTCGGGGATTCTCGGAGCAGACTCGGAGGGCGGAGTTCCAGAGCGGTGAGCACATAACAAAACCTATCTCGGGGATTCTCGGAGCAGACTCGGAGGGCGGAGTTCCAGAGCGGTGAGTATATAAAAAAACTTATCTCGGGGATTCGCGGAGCAGACTCGGAGGGCGGAGTTCCAGAGCGGTGAGTATATAAAAAAGCCTATCTCGGGGATTCTCGGAGCAGACTCGGAGGGCGGAGTTCCAGAGCGGTAAATATATAAAAAAACTTATCTCGGGGATTCTCGGAGCAGACTCGGAGGGCGGAGTTCCAGAGCGGTGAGTATATAAAAAAACTTATCTCGGGGATTCTCGGAGCAGACTCGGAGGGCGGAGTTCCGGAGCGGTGAGTATATAAAAAAACCTATCTCGGGGATTCTCGGAGCAGACTCGGAGGGCGGAGTTCCAGAGCGGTGAGAAGATAAAAAAACCTATCTCGGGGATTCTCGGAGCAGACTCGGAGGGCGGAGTTCCAGAGCGGTGAGTATATAAAAAAACTTACCTCGGGGATTCTCGGAGCAGACTCGGAGGGCGGAGTTCCAGAGCGGTGAGTATATAAAAAACTTATCTCGGGGATTCTTGGAGCAGACTCGGAGGGCGGAGTTCCGGTTTGGTGAGTATATAAAAAACTTATCTCGGGGATTCTCGGAGCAGACTCGGAGGGCGGAGTTCCAGAGCGGTGAGTATATAAAAAAACCTATCTCGGGGATTCTCGGAGCAGACTCGGAGGGCGGAGTTCCAGAGCGGTGAGTATATAAAAAAACCTATCTCGGGGATTCTCGGAGCAGACTCGGAGAGCGGAGTTCCGGAGCGCTGAGAAGATAAAAAAAACCTATCTTGGGGATTCTCGGAGCAGACTCGGAGGGCGGAGTTCCAGAGCGGTGAATATATAAAAAAACTTATCTCGGGGATTCTCGGAGCAGACTCGGAGGGCGGAGTTCCGGAGCGGCGAGTATATAAAAAAACCTATCTCGGGGATTCTCGGAGCAGACTCCGAGGGCGGAGTTCCAGAGCGGTGAGTATATAAAAAACTTATCTCGGGGATTCTCGTAGCAGACTCGCAGGGCGGAGTTCCAGAGCGGTGAGAAGATAAAAAAAAACCTATCTCGGGGATTCTCGGAGCAGACTCGGAGGGCGGAGTTCCAGAGCGGTGAGAAGATTAAAAAACCTATCTCAGGGATTCGCGGAGCAGACTCGGAGGGTGAAGTTCCAGAGCGGTGAGTATATAAAAAAACCTATCTCGGGGATTCGTGGAGCAGACTCGGAGGGCGGAGTTCCAGAGCGGTGAGTATATAAAAAAACTTACCTCGGGGATTCTCGGAGCAGACTCGGAGGGCGGAGTTCCTGAGCGGTGAGTATATAAAAAAACCTATCTCGGGGATTCGTGGAGCAGACTCGGAGGGCGGAGTTCCAGAGCGGTGAGTATATAAAAAAACCTATCTCGGGGTTTCTCGGAGCAGACTCGGAGGGCGGAGTTCCAGAGCGGTGAGTATACAAAAAAACTTATCTCGGGCATTCTCGGAGCAGACTCGGAGGGCGGAGTTCCAGAGCGGTGAGTATATAAAAAAACCTATCTCGGGGATTCTCGGAGCAGACTCGGAGGGCAGAGTTCCAGATCGGTGAGTATATAAAAAAACCTATCTCGGGGATTCGCGGAGCAGACTCGGAGGGCGGAGTTCCAGAGCGGTGAGTATATAAATAAACTTATCTCGGGGATTCTCGGAGCAGACTCGGAGGGCGGAGTTCCAGAGCGGTGAGTATATAAAAAAACTTATCTCGGGGATACTCGGAGCAGACTCGGAGGGCGGAGTTCCAGAGCAGTGAGTAGATAAAAAACTTATCTCGGGGATTCTTGGAGCAGACTCGGAGGGCGGAGTTCCGGTTTGGTGAGTATATAAAAAAACCTATCTCGGGGTTTCTCGGAGCAGACTCGGAGGGCGGAGTTCCGGAGCGCTGAGACGATAAAAAAAACCTATCTCGGGGAGTCTCGGAGCAGACTCGGAGGGCGGAGTTCCAGAGCGGTGAATATATAAAAAAACTTATCTCGGGGATTCTCGGAGCAGACGCGGAGGGCGGAGTTCCGGAGCGGCGAGTATATAAAAAAACCTATCTCGGGGATTCTCGTAGCAGACTCGCAGGGCGGAGTTCCGGAGCGGTGAGAAGATAAAAAAAACCTATCTCGGGGATTCTCGTAGCAGACTCGCAGGGCGGAGTTCCGGAGCGGTGAGAAGATAAAAAAAACCTATCTCGGGGATTCTCGGAGCAGACTCGGAGGGCGGAGTTCCAGAGCGGTGAGAAGATAAAAAAAACCTATCTCAGGGATTCGCGGAGCAGACTCGGAGGGTGAAGTTCCAGAGCGGTGAGTATATAAAAAAACCTATCTCGGGGATTCGTGGAGCAGACTCGGAGGGCGGAGTTCCAGAGCGGTGAGTATATAAAAAAACTTACCTCGGGGATTCTCGGAGCAGACTCGGAGGGCGGAGTTCCAGAGCGGTGAGTATATAAAAAAAACCTATCTCGGGGATTCGTGGAGCAGACTCGGAGGGCGGAGTTCCAGAGCGGTGAGTATATAAAAAAACCTATCTCGGGGTTTCTCGGAGCAGACTCGGAGGGCGGAGTTCCAGAGCGGTGAGTATATAAAAAAACTTATCTCGGGCATTCTCGGAGCAGACTCGGAGGGCGGAGTTCCAGAGCGGTGAGTATATAAAAAAACTTATCTCGGGCATTCTCGGAGCAGACTCGGAGGGCGGAGTTCCAGAGCGGTGAGTATATAAAAAAACTTATCTCGGGGATTCTCGGAGCAGACTCGGAGGGCGGAGTTCCAGAGCGGTGAGAAGATAAAAAAACCTATCTCAGGGATTCGCGGAGCAGACTCAGAGGGTGAAGTTCCAGAGCGGTGAGTATATAAAAAAACCTATCTCGGGGATTCGTGGAGCAGACTCGGAGGGCGGAGTTCCAGAGCGGTGAGTATATAAAAAAACTTACCTCGGGGATTCTCGGAGCAGACTCGGAGGGCGGAGTTCCAGAGCGGTGAGTATATAAAAAAAACCTATCTCGGGGATTCGTGGAGCAGACTCGGAGGGCGGAGTTCCAGAGCGGTGAGTATATAAAAAAACCTATCTCGGGGTTTCTCGGAGCAGACTCGGAGGGCGGAGTTCCAGAGCGGTGAGTATATAAAAAGTATATAAAAAACCTTATCTCGGGCATTCTCGGAGCAGACTCGGAGGGCGGAGTTCCAGAGCGGTGAGTATATAAAAAAACTTATCTCGGGGATTCTCGGAGCAGACTCGGAGGGCAGAGTTCCAGAGCGGTGAGTATATAAAAAAACCTATCTCGGGGATTCGCGGAGCAGACTCGGAGGGCGGAGTTCCAGAGCGGTGAGTATATAAAAAAACTTATCTCGGGGATACTCGGAGCAGACTCGGAGGGCGGAGTTCCAGAGCGGTGAGTATATAAAAAACTTATCTCGGGGATTCTTGGTGCAGACTCGGAGGGCGGAGTTCCGGTTTGATGAGTATATAAAAAACTTATCTCGGGGATTCTCGGAGCAGACTCGGAGGGCGGAGGTCCAAAGCGGTGAGTATATAAAAAAACCTATCTCGGGGATTCTCGGAGCAGACTCGGAGGGCGGAGTTCCAGAGCGGTGAGTATATAAAAAAACCTATCTCGGGGATTCTCGGAGCAGACTCGGAGAGCGGAGTTCCGGAGCGCTGAGAAGATAAAAAAAACCTATCTCGGGGATTCTCGGAGCAGACTCGGAGGGCGGAGTTCCAGAGCGGTGAATATATAAAAAAACTTATCTCGGGGATTCTCGGCGCAGACTCGGAGGGCGGAGTTCCGGAGCGGCGAGTATATAAAAAAACCTATCTCGGGGATTCTCGGAGCAGACTCGGAGGGCGGAGTTCCAGAGCGATGAGTATATAAAAAAACCTATCTCGGGGATTCTCGGAGCAGACTCGGAGGGCGGAGTTCCAGAGCGGTGAGTATATAAAAAAACCTATCTCGGGGATTCTCGGAGCAGAATCGGAGGGCGGAGTTCCAGAGCGGTGAGTAGATAAAAAAACCTATCTCGGGGTTTCTCGGAGCAGACTCGGAGTGCGGAGTTCCAGAGCGGTGAGTATATAACAAAACCTATCTCGGGGATTCTCGGAGCAGACTCGGAGGGCGGAGTTCCAGAGCGGTGAGTATATAAAAAAACTTATCTCGGGGATTCGCGGAGCAGACTCGGAGGGCGGAGTTCCAGAGCGGTGAGTATATAAAAAAACTTATCTCGGGGATTCTCGGAGCAGACTCGGAGGGCGGAGTTCCAGAGCGGTGAGTATATAAAAAAACTTATCTCGGGGATTCTCGGAGCAGACTCGGAGGGCGGAGTTCCGGTGCGGTGAGTATATAAAAAAACCTATCTCGGGGATTCTCGGAGCAGACTCGGAGGGCGGAGTTCCAGAGCGGTGAGAAGATAAAAAAACCTATCTCGGGGATTCTCGGAGCAGACTCGGAGGGCGGAGTTCCAGAGCGGTGAGTATATAAAAAAACTTACCTCGGGGATTCTCGGAGCAGACTCGGAGGGCGGAGTTCCAGAGTGGTGAGTATATAAAAAAAACCTATCTCGGGGATTCGTGGAGCAGACTCGGAGGGCGGAGTTCCAGAGCGGTGAGTATATAAAAAAACCTATCTCGGGGATTCGCGGAGCAGACTCGGAGGGCGGAGTTCCAGAGCGGTGAGTATATAAAAAAACTTATCTCGGGGATTCTCGGAGCAGACTCGGAGGGCGGAGTTCCAGAGCGGTGAGTATTTAAAAAAACTTATCTCGGGGATTCTCGGAGCAGACTCGGAGGACGGAGTTCCAGAGCGGTGAGTATATAAAAAACTTATCTCGGGGATTCTCGGAGCAGACTCGGAGGGCGGAGTTCCGGAGCGGTGAGTATATAAAAAACTTATCTCGGGGATTCTCGGAGCAGACTCGGCGGACGGAGTTCCAGAGCGGTGAGTATATAAAAAACTTATCTCGGGGATTCTCGGAGCAGACTCGGAGGGCGGAGTTCCGGAGCGGTGAGTATATAAAAAACTTATCTCGGGGATTCTCGGAGCAGACTCGGAGGGCGGAGTTCCAGAGCGGTGAGTATATAAAAAAACCGATCTCGGGGATTCTCGGAGCAGACTCGGAGGGCGGAGTTCCAGAGCGGTGAGTATTTAAAAAAACTTATCTCGGGGATTCTCCAAGCAGACTCGGAGGACGGAGTTCCAGAGCGGTGAATATATAAAAAACTTATCTCGGGGATTCTCGGAGCAGACTCGGAGGGCGGAGTTCCAGAGCGGTGAGTATATAAAAAACTTATCTCGGGGATTCTCGGAGCAGACTCGGAGGACGGAGTTCCAGAGCGGTGAGTATATAAAAAACTTATCTCGGGGATTCTCGGAGCAGACTCGGAGGGCGGAGTTCCAGAGCGGTGAGTATTTAAAAAAACTTATCTCGGGGATTCTCGGAGCAGACTCGGAGGACGGAGTTCCAGAGCGGTGAGTATATAAAAAACTTATCTCGGGGATTCTCGGAGCAGACTCGGAGGTCGGAGTTCCGGAGCGGTGAGTATATATAAAACTTATCTCGGGGATTCTCGGAGCAGACTCGGAGGACGGAGTTCCAGAGCGGTGAGTATATAAAAAACTTATCTCGGGGATTCTCGGAGCAGACTCGGAGGGCGGAGTTCCGGAGCGGTGAGTATATAAAAAACTTATCTCGGGGATTCTCGGAGCAGACTCGGAGGGCGGAGTTCCAGAGCGGTGAGTATATAAAAAAACCGATCTCGGGGATTCTCGGAGCAGACTCGGAGGGCGGAGTTCCAGAGCGGTGAGTATTTAAAAAAACTTATCTCGGGGATTCTCGGAGCAGACTCGGAGGACGGAGTTCCAGAGCGGTGAATATATAAAAAACTTATCTCGGGGATACTCGGAGCAGACTCGGAGGGCGGAGTTCCGGAGCGGTGAGTATATAAAAAACTTATCTCGGGGATTCTCGGAGCAGACTCGGAGGACGGAGTTCCAGAGCGGTGAGTATATAAAAAACTTATCTCGGGGATTCTCGGAGCAGACTCGGAGGGCGGAGTTCCGGAGCGGTGAGTATATAAAAAACTTATCTCGGGGATTCTCGGAGCAGACTCGGAGGGCGGAGTTCCAGAGCGGTGAGTATATAAAAATACCTATCTCGGGGATTCTCGGAGCAGACTCGGAGGGCGGAGTTCCAGAGCATTGAGTATATAAAAAAACTTATCTCGGGGATTCTCGGAGCAGACTCGGAGGGCGGAGTTCCGGAGCGGTGAGTATATAAAAAACTTATCTCGGGGATTCTCGGAGCAGACTCGGAGAGCGGAGTTCCGGAGCGGTGAGAAGATAAAAAAACCTATCTCGGGGATTCTCGGAGCAGACTCGGAGGGCGGAGTTCCAGAGCGGTGAATATATAAAAAAACTTATCTCGGGGATTCTCGGAGCAGACTCGGAGGGCGGAGTTCCGGAGCGGTGAGTAAATAAAAAAACCTATCTCGGGGATTCTCGGAGCAGACTCCGAGGGCGGAGTTCCAGAGCGGTGAGTATATAAAAAACTTATCTCGGGGATTCTCGGAGCAGACTCGGAGGGTGAAGTTCCAGAGCAGTGAGTATATAAAAAAACCTATCTCGGGGATTCGTGGAGCAGACTCGGAGGGCGGAGTTCCAGAGTGGTGAGTATATAAAAAAACTTATCTCGGGGATACTCGGAGCAGACTCGGAGGGCGGAGTTCCAGAGCAGTGAGTAGATAAAAAACTTATCTCGGGGATTCTTGGAGCAGACTCGGAGGGCGGAGTTCCGGTTTGGTGAGTATATAAAAAAACCTATCTCGGGGTTTCTCGGAGCAGACTCGGAGGGCGGAGTTCCGGAGCGCTGAGACGATAAAAAAAACCTATCTCGGGGAGTCTCGGAGCAGACTCGGAGGGCGGAGTTCCAGAGCGGTGAATATATAAAAAAACTTATCTCGGGGATTCTCGGAGCAGACGCGGAGGGCGGAGTTCCGGAGCGGCGAGTATATAAAAAAACCTATCTCGGGGATTCTCGTAGCAGACTCGCAGGGCGGAGTTCCGGAGCGGTGAGAAGATAAAAAAAACCTATCTCGGGGATTCTCGTAGCAGACTCGCAGGGCGGAGTTCCGGAGCGGTGAGAAGATAAAAAAAACCTATCTCGGGGATTCTCGGAGCAGACTCGGAGGGCGGAGTTCCAGAGCGGTGAGAAGATAAAAAAAACCTATCTCAGGGATTCGCGGAGCAGACTCGGAGGGTGAAGTTCCAGAGCGGTGAGTATATAAAAAAACCTATCTCGGGGATTCGTGGAGCAGACTCGGAGGGCGGAGTTCCAGAGCGGTGAGTATATAAAAAAACTTACCTCGGGGATTCTCGGAGCAGACTCGGAGGGCGGAGTTCCAGAGCGGTGAGTATATAAAAAAAACCTATCTCGGGGATTCGTGGAGCAGACTCGGAGGGCGGAGTTCCAGAGCGGTGAGTATATAAAAAAACCTATCTCGGGGTTTCTCGGAGCAGACTCGGAGGGCGGAGTTCCAGAGCGGTGAGTATATAAAAAAACTTATCTCGGGCATTCTCGGAGCAGACTCGGAGGGCGGAGTTCCAGAGCGGTGAGTATATAAAAAAACTTATCTCGGGCATTCTCGGAGCAGACTCGGAGGGCGGAGTTCCAGAGCGGTGAGTATATAAAAAAACTTATCTCGGGGATTCTCGGAGCAGACTCGGAGGGCGGAGTTCCAGAGCGGTGAGAAGATAAAAAAACCTATCTCAGGGATTCGCGGAGCAGACTCAGAGGGTGAAGTTCCAGAGCGGTGAGTATATAAAAAAACCTATCTCGGGGATTCGTGGAGCAGACTCGGAGGGCGGAGTTCCAGAGCGGTGAGTATATAAAAAAACTTACCTCGGGGATTCTCGGAGCAGACTCGGAGGGCGGAGTTCCAGAGCGGTGAGTATATAAAAAAAACCTATCTCGGGGATTCGTGGAGCAGACTCGGAGGGCGGAGTTCCAGAGCGGTGAGTATATAAAAAAACCTATCTCGGGGTTTCTCGGAGCAGACTCGGAGGGCGGAGTTCCAGAGCGGTGAGTATATAAAAAGTATATAAAAAACCTTATCTCGGGCATTCTCGGAGCAGACTCGGAGGGCGGAGTTCCAGAGCGGTGAGTATATAAAAAAACTTATCTCGGGGATTCTCGGAGCAGACTCGGAGGGCAGAGTTCCAGAGCGGTGAGTATATAAAAAAACCTATCTCGGGGATTCGCGGAGCAGACTCGGAGGGCGGAGTTCCAGAGCGGTGAGTATATAAAAAAACTTATCTCGGGGATACTCGGAGCAGACTCGGAGGGCGGAGTTCCAGAGCGGTGAGTATATAAAAAACTTATCTCGGGGATTCTTGGTGCAGTCTCGGAGGGCGGAGTTCCGGTTTGATGAGTATATAAAAAACTTATCTCGGGGATTCTCGGAGCAGACTCGGAGGGCGGAGGTCCAGAGCGGTGAGTATATAAAAAAACCTATCTCGGGGATTCTCGGAGCAGACTCGGAGGGCGGAGTTCCAGAGCGGTGAGTATATAAAAAAACCTATCTCGGGGATTCTCGGAGCAGACTCGGAGAGCGGAGTTCCGGAGCGCTGAGAAGATAAAAAAAACCTATCTCGGGGATTCTCGGAGCAGACTCGGAGGGCGGAGTTCCAGAGCGGTGAATATATAAAAAAACTTATCTCGGGGATTCTCGGCGCAGACTCGGAGGGCGGAGTTCCGGAGCGGCGAGTATATAAAAAAACCTATCTCGGGGATTCTCGGAGCAGACTCGGAGGGCGGAGTTCCAGAGCGATGAGTATATAAAAAAACCTATCTCGGGGATTCTCGGAGCAGACTCGGAGGGCGGAGTTCCAGAGCGGTGAGTATATAAAAAAACCTATCTCGGGGATTCTCGGAGCAGAATCGGAGGGCGGAGTTCCAGAGCGGTGAGTAGATAAAAAAACCTATCTCGGGGTTTCTCGGAGCAGACTCGGAGTGCGGAGTTCCAGAGCGGTGAGTATATAACAAAACCTATCTCGGGGATTCTCGGAGCAGACTCGGAGGGCGGAGTTCCAGAGCGGTGAGTATATAAAAAAACTTATCTCGGGGATTCGCGGAGCAGACTCGGAGGGCGGAGTTCCAGAGCGGTGAGTATATAAAAAAACTTATCTCGGGGATTCTCGGAGCAGACTCGGAGGGCGGAGTTCCAGAGCGGTGAGTATATAAAAAAACTTATCTCGGGGATTCTCGGAGCAGACTCGGAGGGCGGAGTTCCGGTGCGGTGAGTATATAAAAAAACCTATCTCGGGGATTCTCGGAGCAGACTCGGAGGGCGGAGTTCCAGAGCGGTGAGAAGATAAAAAAACCTATCTCGGGGATTCTCGGAGCAGACTCGGAGGGCGGAGTTCCAGAGCGGTGAGTATATAAAAAAACTTACCTCGGGGATTCTCGGAGCAGACTCGGAGGGCGGAGTTCCAGAGTGGTGAGTATATAAAAAAAACCTATCTCGGGGATTCGTGGAGCAGACTCGGAGGGCGGAGTTCCAGAGCGGTGAGTATATAAAAAAACCTATCTCGGGGATTCGCGGAGCAGACTCGGAGGGCGGAGTTCCAGAGCGGTGAGTATATAAAAAAACTTATCTCGGGGATTCTCGGAGCAGACTCGGAGGGCGGAGTTCCAGAGCGGTGAGTATTTAAAAAAACTTATCTCGGGGATTCTCGGAGCAGACTCGGAGGACGGAGTTCCAGAGCGGTGAGTATATAAAAAACTTATCTCGGGGATTCTCGGAGCAGACTCGGAGGGCGGAGTTCCGGAGCGGTGAGTATATAAAAAACTTATCTCGGGGATTCTCGGAGCAGACTCGGCGGACGGAGTTCCAGAGCGGTGAGTATATAAAAAACTTATCTCGGGGATTCTCGGAGCAGACTCGGAGGGCGGAGTTCCGGAGCGGTGAGTATATAAAAAACTTATCTCGGGGATTCTCGGAGCAGACTCGGAGGGCGGAGTTCCAGAGCGGTGAGTATATAAAAAAACCGATCTCGGGGATTCTCGGAGCAGACTCGGAGGGCGGAGTTCCAGAGCGGTGAGTATTTAAAAAAACTTATCTCGGGGATTCTCCAAGCAGACTCGGAGGACGGAGTTCCAGAGCGGTGAATATATAAAAAACTTATCTCGGGGATTCTCGGAGCAGACTCGGAGGGCGGAGTTCCAGAGCGGTGAGTATATAAAAAACTTATCTCGGGGATTCTCGGAGCAGACTCGGAGGACGGAGTTCCAGAGCGGTGAGTATATAAAAAACTTATCTCGGGGATTCTCGGAGCAGACTCGGAGGGCGGAGTTCCAGAGCGGTGAGTATTTAAAAAAACTTATCTCGGGGATTCTCGGAGCAGACTCGGAGGACGGAGTTCCAGAGCGGTGAGTATATAAAAAACTTATCTCGGGGATTCTCGGAGCAGACTCGGAGGTCGGAGTTCCGGAGCGGTGAGTATATATAAAACTTATCTCGGGGATTCTCGGAGCAGACTCGGAGGACGGAGTTCCAGAGCGGTGAGTATATAAAAAACTTATCTCGGGGATTCTCGGAGCAGACTCGGAGGGCGGAGTTCCGGAGCGGTGAGTATATAAAAAACTTATCTCGGGGATTCTCGGAGCAGACTCGGAGGGCGGAGTTCCAGAGCGGTGAGTATATAAAAAAACCGATCTCGGGGATTCTCGGAGCAGACTCGGAGGGCGGAGTTCCAGAGCGGTGAGTATTTAAAAAAACTTATCTCGGGGATTCTCGGAGCAGACTCGGAGGACGGAGTTCCAGAGCGGTGAATATATAAAAAACTTATCTCGGGGATACTCGGAGCAGACTCGGAGGGCGGAGTTCCGGAGCGGTGAGTATATAAAAAACTTATCTCGGGGATTCTCGGAGCAGACTCGGAGGACGGAGTTCCAGAGCGGTGAGTATATAAAAAACTTATCTCGGGGATTCTCGGAGCAGACTCGGAGGGCGGAGTTCCGGAGCGGTGAGTATATAAAAAACTTATCTCGGGGATTCTCGGAGCAGACTCGGAGGGCGGAGTTCCAGAGCGGTGAGTATATAAAAATACCTATCTCGGGGATTCTCGGAGCAGACTCGGAGGGCGGAGTTCCAGAGCATTGAGTATATAAAAAAACTTATCTCGGGGATTCTCGGAGCAGACTCGGAGGGCGGAGTTCCGGAGCGGTGAGTATATAAAAAACTTATCTCGGGGATTCTCGGAGCAGACTCGGAGAGCGGAGTTCCGGAGCGGTGAGAAGATAAAAAAACCTATCTCGGGGATTCTCGGAGCAGACTCGGAGGGCGGAGTTCCAGAGCGGTGAATATATAAAAAAACTTATCTCGGGGATTCTCGGAGCAGACTCGGAGGGTGGAGTTCCGGAGCGGTGAGTATATAAAAAAACCTATCTCGGGGATTCTCGGAGCAGACTCCGAGGGCGGAGTTCCAGAGCGGTGAGTATATAAAAAACTTATCTCGGGGATTCTCGGAGCAGACTCGGAGGGTGAAGTTCCAGAGCAGTGAGTATATAAAAAAACCTATCTCGGGGATTCGTGGAGCAGACTCGGAGGGCGGAGTTCCAGAGTGGTGAGTATATAAAAAAACCTATCTCGGGGATTCTCGGAGCAGACTCGGAGGGCGGAGTTCCAGAGCGGTGAGTATATAAAAAAACCTATCTCGGGGATTCTCGGAGCAGACTCGGAGGGCGGAGTTCCAGAGCGGTGAGTATATAAAAAAACCTATCTCGGGGATTCTCGGAGCAGACTCGGAGGGCGGAGTTCCAGAGCGGTGAGTATATAAAAAACTTATCTCGGCGATTCTCGGAGCAGACTCGGAGGGCGGAGTTCCAGAGCGGTGAGTATATAAAAAACTTATCTCGGGGATTCTCGGAGCAGACTCGGAGGGCGGAGTTCCGGAGCGGTGAGAAGATAAAAAAACCTATCTCGGGGATTCTCGGAGCAGACTCGGAGGGCGGAGTTCCAGAGCGGTGAGTATATAAAAAAACTTATCTCGGGGATTCTCGGAGCAGACTCGGAGGGCGGAGTTCCAGAGCGCTGAATATTAAAAAAAAACTTATCTCGGGGATTCTCGGAGCAGACTCGGAGGGCGGAGTTCCGGAGCGGTGAGTATATAAAAAAACCTATCTCGGGGATTCTCGGAGCAGACTCAGAGGGCGGAATTCTAGAGCGGTGAGAAGATAAAAAAAACCTATCTCGGGGATTCTCGGAGCAGACTCGGAGGGAGGAGTTCCAGAGCGTGAGTGTATAAAAAAACCTATCTCGGGGATTCGCGGAGCAGACTCGGAGGGCGGAGTTCCAGAGCGGTGAGTATATAAAAAAACTTATCTCGGGGATTCTCGGAGCAGACTCAGAGGGCGGAGTTCCGGAGCGGTGAGTATATAAAAAAACCTATCTCGGGGATTCTCGGAGCAGACTCGGAGGGTGAAGTTCCAGAGCAGTGAGTATATAAAAAAACCTATCTCGGGGATTCGTGGAGCAGACTCGGAGGGCGGAGTTCCAGAGTGGTGAGTATATAAAAAAACCTATCTCGGGGATTCTCGGAGCAGACTCGGAGGGCGGAGTTCCAGAGCGGTGTGTATATAAAAAAACCTATCTCGGGGATTCTCGGAGCAGACTCGGAGGGCGGAGTTCCAGAGCGGTGAGTATATAAAAAAACCTGTCTCCGGTATTCTCGGAGCAGACTCGGAGGGCGGAGTTCCAGAGCGGTGAGTATATAAAAAACATATCTCGGGGATTCTCGGAGCAGACTCGGAGGGCGGAGTTCCAGAGCGGTGAGTATATAAAAAACTTATCTCGGGGATTCTCGGAGCAGACTCGGAGGGCGGAGTTCCGGAGCGGTGAGAAGATAAAAAAAACCTATCTCGGGGATTCTCGGAGCAGACTCGGAGGGCGGAGTTCCAGAGCGGTGAGTATATAAAAAAACTTATCTCGGGGATTCTCGGAGCAGACTCGGAGGGCGGAGTTCCAGAGCGGTGAGTATATAAAAAAACTTATCTCGGGGATTCTCGGAGCAGACTCGGAGGGCGGAGTTCCAGAGCGGTGAGTATATAAAAAAACTTATCTCGGGGATTCTCGGAGCAGACTCGGAGGGCGGAGTTCCAGAGCGCTGAATATAAAAAAAAAACTTATCTCGGGGATTCTCGGAGCAGACTCGGAGGGCGGAGTTCCGGAGCGGTGAGTATATAAAGAAACCTATCTCGGGGATTCTCGGAGCAGACTCAGAGGGCGGAGTTCTAGAGCGGTGAGAAGATAAAAAAAACCTATCTCGGGGATTCTCGGAGCAGACTCGGAGGGAGGAGTTCCAGAGCGTGAGTGTATAAAAAAACCTATCTCGGGGATTCGCGGAGCAGACTCGGAGGGCGGAGTTCCAGAGCGGTGAGTATATAAAAAAACTTATCTCGGGGATTCTCGGAGCAGACTCAGAGGGCGGAGTTCCGGAGCGGTGAGTATATAAAAAAACCTATCTCGGGGATTCTCGGAGCAGACTCGGAGGGCGGAGTTCCAGAGCGGTGAGAAGATAAAAAAACCTATCTCGGGGATTCTCGGAGCAGACTCGGAGGGCGGAGTTCCAGAGCGTGAGTATATAAAAAAACCTATCTCGGGGATTCGCGGAGCAGACTCGGAGGGCGGAGTTCCAGAGCGGTGAGTATATAAAAAAACTTATCTCGGGGATTCTCGGAGCAGACACCTGAGGGAGGAGTTCCAGAGCGGTGAGTAAATAAAAAACTTATCTCGGGGATTCTCGGAGCAGACTCGGAGGGCGGAGTTCCAGAGCGGTGAGTATATAAAAAACTTATCTCGGGGATTCTCGGGGCACACTCGGAGGGCGGAGTTCCGGAGCGGTGAGTATATAAAAAACTTATCTCGGGGATTCTCGGAGCAGACTCGGAGGGCGGAGTTCCAGAGCGGTGAGTGCATAAAAAAACCTATCTCGTGGATTCTCGGAGCAGACTCGGAGGGCGGAGTTCCAGAGCGGTGAGTATATAAAAAAAATTAGCTCGGGGATTCTCGGAGCAGACTCGGAGGGCGGAGTTCCGGAGCGGTGAGTATATAAAAAAACCTATCTCGGGGATTCTCGGAGCAGACTCGGAGGGCGGAGTTCCAGAGCGGTGAGTAGATAAAAAAACCTATCTCGGGGTTTCTCGGAGCAGACTCGGAGGGCGGAGTTCCAGAGCGGTGAGTATATAACAAAACCTATCTCGGGGATTCTCGGAGCAGACTCGGAGGGCGGAGTTCCAGAGCGGTGAGTATATAAAAAAACTTATCTCGGGGATTCGCGGAGCAGACTCGGAGGGCGGAGTTCCAGAGCGGTGAGTATATAAAAAAACTTATCTCGGGGATTCTCGGAGCAGACTCGGAGGGCGGAGTTCCAGAGCGGTGAGTATATAAAAATACTTATCTCGGGGATTCTCGGAGCAGACTCGGAGGGCGGAGTTCCGGAGCGGTGAGTATATAAAAAAACCTATCTCGGGGATTCTCGGAGCAGACTCGGAGGGCGGAGTTCCAGAGCGGTGAGAAGATAAAAAAACCTATCTCGGGGATTCTCGGAGCAGACTCGGAGGGCGGAGTTCCAGAGTGGTGAGTATATAAAAAAACTCACCTCGGGGATTCTCGGAGCAGACTCGGAGGGCGGAGTTCCAGAGTGGTGAGTATATAAAAAAACCTATCTCGGGGATTCTTGGAGCAGACTCGGAGGGCGGAGTTCCAGAGCGGTGAGTATATAAAAAAACCTATCTCGGGGATTCGCGGAGCAGACTCGGAGTGCGGAGTTCCAGAGAGGTGAGTATATAAAAAAACTTATCTCGGGGATTCTCGGAGCAGACTCGGAGGGCGGAGTTCCAGAGCGGTGAGTATTTAAAAAAACTTATCTCGGGGATTCTCGGAGCAGACTCGGAGGACGGAGTTCCAGAGCGGTGAGTATATAAAAAACTTATCTCGGGGATTCTCGGAGCAGACTCGGAGCTCGGAGTTCCGGAGCGGTGAGTATATAAAAAACTTATCTCGGGGATTCTCGGAGCAGACTCGGAGGACGGAGTTCCAGAGCGGTGAGTATATAAAAAACTTATCTCGGGGATTCTCGGAGCAGACTCGGAGGGCGGAGTTCCGGAGCGGTGAGTATATAAAAAACTTATCTCGGGGATTCTCGGAGCAGACTCGGAGGGCGGAGTTCCAGAGCGGTGAGTATATAAAAAAACCTATCTCGGGGATTCTCGGAGCAGACTCGGAGGGCGGAGTTCCAGAGCGGTGAGTATTAAAAAAAACTTATCTCGGGGATTCTCGGAGCAGACTCGGAGGACGGAGTTCCAGAGCGGTGAGTATATAAAAAACTTATCTCGGGGATTCTCGGAGCAGACTCGGAGGGCGGAGTTCCGGAGCGGTGAGTATATAAAAAACTTATCTCGGGGATTCACGGAGCAGACTCGGAGGGCGGAGTTCCGGAGCGGTGAGTATATAAAAAACTTATCTCGGGGATTCTCGGAGCAGACTCGGAGGGCGGAGTTCCAGAGCGGTGAGTATATAAAAAAACGTATCTCGGGGATTCTCGGAGCAGACTCCGAGGGCGGAGTTCCAGAGCGGTGAGTATATAAAAAACTTATCTCGGGGATTCTCGGAGCAGACTCGGAGGGTGAAGTTCCAGAGCAGTGAGTATATAAAAAAACCTATCTCGGGGATTCGTGGAGCAGACTCGGAGGGCGGAGTTCCAGAGCGGTGAGTATATAAAAAAACTTATCTCGGGGATTCTCGGAGCAGACTCGGAGGGCGGAGTTCCAGAGCGCTGAATATAAAAAAAAAACTTATCTCGGGGATTCTCGGAGCAGACTCGGAGGGCGGAGTTCCGGAGCGGTGAGTATATAAAAAAACCTATCTCGGGGATTCTCGGAGCAGACTCAGAGGGCGGAGTTCTAGAGCGGTGAGAAGATAAAAAAAAACTATCTCGGGGATTCTCGGAGCAGACTCGGAGGGAGGAGTTCCAGAGCGTGAGTGTATAAAAAAACCTATCTCGGGGATTCGCGGAGCAGACTCGGAGGGCGGAGTTCCAGAGCGGTGAGTATATAAAAAAACTTATCTCGGGGATTCTCGGAGCAGACTCGGAGGGCGGAGTTCCGGAGCGGTGAGTATATAAAAAAACCTATCTCGGGGATTCTCGGAGCAGACTCGGAGGGCGGAGTTCCAGAGCGGTGAGAAGATAAAAAAACCTATCTCGGGGATTCTCGGAGCAGACTCGGAGGGCGGAGTTCCAGAGCGTGAGTATATAAAAAAACCTATCTCGGGGATTCGCGGAGCAGACTCGGAGGGCGGAGTTCCAGAGCGGTGAGTATATAAAAAAACTTATCTCGGGGATTCTCGGAGCAGACTCGGAGGGCGGAGTTCCAGAGCGGTGAGTATATAAAAAAACCTATCTCGGGGATTCTCGGAGCAGACTCGGAGGGCGGAGTTCCAGAGCGGTGAGTATTAAAAAAAACTTATCTCGGGGATTCTCGGAGCAGACTCGGAGGACGGAGTTCCAGAGCGGTGAGTATATAAAAAACTTATCTCGGGGATTCTCGGAGCAGACTCGGAGGGCGGAGTTCCGGAGCGGTGAGTATATAAAAAACTTATCTCGGGGATTCACGGAGCAGACTCGGAGGGCGGAGTTCCGGAGCGGTGAGTATATAAAAAACTTATCTCGGGGATTCTCGGAGCAGACTCGGAGGGCGGAGTTCCAGAGCGGTGAGTATATAAAAAAACGTATCTCGGGGATTCTCGGAGCAGACTCCGAGGGCGGAGTTCCAGAGCGGTGAGTATATAAAAAACTTATCTCGGGGATTCTCGGAGCAGACTCGGAGGGTGAAGTTCCAGAGCAGTGAGTATATAAAAAAACCTATCTCGGGGATTCGTGGAGCAGACTCGGAGGGCGGAGTTCCAGAGCGGTGAGTATATAAAAAAACTTATCTCGGGGATTCTCGGAGCAGACTCGGAGGGCGGAGTTCCAGAGCGCTGAATATAAAAAAAAAACTTATCTCGGGGATTCTCGGAGCAGACTCGGAGGGCGGAGTTCCGGAGCGGTGAGTATATAAAAAAACCTATCTCGGGGATTCTCGGAGCAGACTCAGAGGGCGGAGTTCTAGAGCGGTGAGAAGATAAAAAAAAACTATCTCGGGGATTCTCGGAGCAGACTCGGAGGGAGGAGTTCCAGAGCGTGAGTGTATAAAAAAACCTATCTCGGGGATTCGCGGAGCAGACTCGGAGGGCGGAGTTCCAGAGCGGTGAGTATATAAAAAAACTTATCTCGGGGATTCTCGGAGCAGACTCGGAGGGCGGAGTTCCGGAGCGGTGAGTATATAAAAAAACCTATCTCGGGGATTCTCGGAGCAGACTCGGAGGGCGGAGTTCCAGAGCGGTGAGAAGATAAAAAAACCTATCTCGGGGATTCTCGGAGCAGACTCGGAGGGCGGAGTTCCAGAGCGTGAGTATATAAAAAAACCTATCTCGGGGATTCGCGGAGCAGACTCGGAGGGCGGAGTTCCAGAGCGGTGAGTATATAAAAAAACTTATCTCGGGGATTCTCGGAGCAGACTCGGAGGGCGGAGTTCCAGAGCGGTGAGTAAATAAAAAACTTATCTCGGGGATTCTCGGAGCAGACTCGGAGGGCGGAGTTCCAGAGCGGTGAGTATATAAAAAACTTATCTCGGGGATTCTCGGGGCACACTCGGAGGGCGGAGTTCCGGAGCGGTGAGTATATAAAAAACTTATCTCGGGGATTCTCGGAGCAGACTCGGAGGGCGGAGTTCCAGAGCGGTGAGTGCATAAAAAAACCTATCTCGGGGATTCGTGGAGCAGACTCGGAGGGCGGAGTTCCAGAGCGGTGAGTATATAAAAAAAATTATCTCGGGGATTCTCGGAGCAGACTCGGAGGGCGGAGTTCCGGAGCGGTGAGTATATAAAAAAACCTATCTCGGGGATTCTCGGAGCAGACTCGGAGGGCGGAGTTCCAGAGCGGTGAGTAGATAAAAAAACCTATCAAGGGGTTTCTCGGAGCAGACTCGGAGGGCGGAGTTCCAGAGCGGTGAGTATATAACAAAACCTATCTCGGGGATTCTCGGAGCAGACTCGGAGGGCGGAGTTCCAGAGCGGTGAGTATATAAAAAAACTTATCTCGGGGATTCGCGGAGCAGACTCGGAGGGCGGAGTTCCAGAGCGGTGAGTATATAAAAAAACTTATCTCGGGGATTCTCGGAGCAGACTCGGAGGGCGGAGTTCCAGAGCGGTGAGTATATAAAAATACTTATCTCGGGGATTCTCGGAGCAGACTCGGAGGGCGGAGTTCCGGAGCGGTGAGTATATAAAAAAACCTATCTCGGGGATTCTCGGAGCAGACTCGGAGGGCGGAGTTCCAGAGCGGTGAGAGGATAAAAAAACCTATCTCGGGGATTCTCGGAGCAGACTCGGAGGGCGGAGTTCCAGAGCGGTGAGTATCTCAAAAAACTCACCTCGGGGATTCTCGGAGCAGACTCGGAGGGCGGAGTTCCAGAGTGGTGAGTATATAAAAAAAACCTATCTCGGGGATTCGTGGAGCAGACTCGGAGGGCGGAGTTCCAGAGCGGTGAGTATATAAAGAAACCTATCTCGGGGTTTCGCGGAGCAGACTCGGAGGGCGGAGTTCCAGAGCGGTGAGTATATAAAAAAACTTATCTCGGGTATTCTCGGAGCAGACTCGGAGGGCGGAGTTCCCTAGCGGTGAATATTTAAAAAAACTTATCTCGGGGATTCTCGGAGCAGACTCGGAGGACGGAGTTCCAGAGCGGTGAGTATATAAAAAACTTATCTCGGGGATTCTCGGAGCAGACTCGGAGGGCGGAGTTCCGGAGCGGTGAGTATATAAAAAACTTATCTCGGGGATTCTCGGAGCAGACTCGGAGGACGGAGTTCCAGAGAGGTGAGTATATAAAAAACTTATCTCGGGGATTCTCGGAGCAGACTCGGAGGGCGGAGTTCCGGAGCGGTGAGTATATAAAAAACTTATCTCGGGGATTCTCGGAGCAGACTCGGAGGGCGGAGTTCCAGAGCGGTGAGTATATAAAAAAACCTATCTCGGGGATTCTCGGAGCAGACTCGGAGGGCGGAGTTCCAGAGAGGTGAGTATTTAAAAAAACTTATCTCGGGGATTCTCGGAGCATTCTCGGAGGACGGAGTTCCAGAGCGGTGAGTATATAAAAAACTTATCTCGGGGATTCTCGGAGCAGACTCGGAGGGCGGAGTTCCGGAGCGGTGAGTATATAAAAAACTTATCTCGGGGATTCTCGGAGCAGACTCGGAGGACGGAGTTCCAGAGCGGTGAGTATATAAAAAACTTATCTCGGGGATTCTCGGAGCAGACTCGGAGGGCGGAGTTCCGGAGCGGTGAGTATATAAAAAACTTATCTCGGGGATTCTCGGAGCAGACTCGGAGGGCGGAGTTCCAGAGCGGTGAGTATATAAAAAAACCTATCTCGGGGATTCTCGGAGCAGACTCGGAGGGCGGAGTTCCAGAGCGGTGAGTATATAAAAAAACCAATCTCGGGGATTCTCGGAGCAGACTCGGAGAGCGGAGTTCCGGAGCGGTGAGAAGATAAAAAAACCTATCTCGGGGATTCTCGGAGCAGACTCGGAGGGCGGAGTTCCAGAGCGGTGAATATATAAAAAAACTTATCTCGGGGATTCTCGGAGCAGACTCGGAGGGCGGAGTTCCGGAGCGGTGAGTATATAAAAAAACCTATCTCGGGGATTCTCGGAGCAGACTCCGAGGGCGGAGTTCCAGAGCGGTGAGTATATAAAAAACTTATCTCGGGGATTCTCGGAGCAGACTCGGAGGGTGAAGTTCCAGAGCAGTGAGTATATAGAAAAACCTATCTCGGGGATTCGTGGAGCAGAATCGGAGGGCGGAGTTCCAGAGTGGTGAGTATATAAAAAAACCTATCTCGGGGATTCTCGGAGCAGACTCGGAGGGCGGAGTTCCAGAGCGGTGAGTATATAAAAAAACCTATCTCGGGGATTCTCGGAGCAGACTCGGAGGGCGGAGTTCCAGAGCGGTGAGTATATAAAAAAACCTGTCTCCGGTATTCTCGGAGCAGACTCGGAGGGCGGAGTTCCAGAGCGGTGAGTATATAAAAAACTTATCTCGGGGATTCTCGGAGCAGACTCGGAGGGCGGAGTTCCAGAGCGGTGAGTATATAAAAAACTTATCTCGGGGATTCTCGGAGCAGACTCGGAGGGCGGAGTTCCGGAGCGGTGAGAAGATAAAAAAACCTATCTCGGGGATTCTCGGAGCAGACTCGGAGGGCGGAGTTCCAGAGCGGTGAGTATATAAAAAAACTTATCTCGGGGATTCTCGGAGCAGACTCGGAGGGCGGAGTTCCAGAGCGCTGAATATAAAAAAAAACTTATCTCGGGGATTCTCGGAGCAGACTCGGAGGGCGGAGTTCCGGAGCGGTGAGTATATAAAAAAACCTATCTCGGGGATTCTCGGAGCAGACTCAGAGGGCGGAGTTCTAGAGCGGTGAGAAGATAAAAAAAACCTATCTCGGGGATTCTCGGAGCAGACTCGGAGGGAGGAGTTCCAGAGCGTGAGTGTATAAAAAAACCTATCACGGGGATTCGCGGAGCAGACTCGGAGGGCGGAGTTCCAGAGCGGTGAGTATATAAAAAAACTTATCTCGGGGATTCTCGGAGCAGACTCGGAGGGCGGAGTTCCGGAGCGGTGAGTATATAAAAAAACCTATCTCGGGGATTCTCGGAGCAGACTCGGAGGGCGGAGTTCCAGAGCGGTGAGAAGATAAAAAAACCTATCTCGGGGATTCTCGGAGCAGACTCGGAGGGCGGAGTTCCAGAGCGTGAGTATATAAAAAAACCTATCTCGGGGATTCGCGGAGCAGACTCGGAGGGCGGAGTTCCAGAGCGGTGAGTATATAAAAAAACTTATCTCGGGGATTCTCGGAGCAGACTCGGAGGGCGGAGTTCCAGAGCGGTGAGTAAATAAAAAACTTATCTCGGGGATTCTCGGGGCACACTCGGAGGGCTGAGTTCCGGAGCGGTGAGTATATAAAAAACTTATCTCGGGGATTCTCGGAGCAGACTCGGAGGGCGGAGTTCCAGAGCGGTGAGTATATAAAAAAACCTATCTCGGGGATTCTCGGAGCAGTCTCGGAGGGCGGAGTTCCAGAGCAGTGAGTATATAAAAAACTTATCTCGGGGATTCTCGGAGCAGACTCGCAGGGCGGAGTTCCAGAGCGGTGAGTATATAAAAAACTTATCTCGGGGATTCTCGGGGCACACTCGGAGGGCGGAGTTCCGGAGCGGTGAGTATATAAAAAACTTATCTCGGGGATTCTCGGAGCAGACTCGGAGGGCGGAGTTCCAGAGCGGTGAGTATATAAAAAAACCTATCTCGGGGATTCTCGGAGCAGTCTCGGAGGGCGGAGTTCCAGAGCAGTGAGTATATAAAAAACTTATCTCGGGGATTCTCGGAGCAGACTCGGAGGGCGGAGTTCCAGAGCGGTGAGTATATAAAAAACTTATCTCGGGGATTCTCGGGGCACACGCGGAGGGCGGAGTTCCGGAGCGGTGAGTATATAAAAAACTTATCTCGGGGATTCTCGGAGCAGACTCGGGTGGCGGAGTTCCAGAGCGGTGAGTATATAAAAAAACCTATCTCGGGGATTCTCGGAGCAGACTCGGAGGGCGGAGTTCCAGAGCAATGAGTATATAAAAAACTTATCTCGGGGATTCTCGGAGCAGACTCGGAGGGCGGAGTTCCAGAGCGGTGAGTATATAAAAAACTTATCTCGGGGATTCTCGGAGCAGACTCGGAGGGCGGAGTTCCAGAGCGGTGAGTATATAAAAAACCTATCTCGGGGATTCTCGGAGCAGACTCGGAGGGCGGAGTTCCGGAGCGGTGAGTAGATAAAAAAACCTATCTCAGTGTTTCTCGGAGCAGACTCGGAGGGCGGAGTTCCAGAGCGGTGAGTATATAACAAAACCTATCTCGGGGATTCTCGGAGCAGACTCGGAGGGCGGAGTTCCAGAGCAGTGAGTATATAAAAAAACTTATCTCGGGGATTCGCGGAGCAGACTCGGAGGGCGGAGTTCCAGAGCGGTGAGTATATAAAAAAACTTATCTCGGGGAATCTCGGAGCAGACTCGGAGGGCGGAGTTCCAGAGCGGTGAGTATATAAAAAAACTTATCTCGGGGATTCTCGGAGAAGACTCGGAGGGCGGAGTTCCGGAGCGGTGAGTATATAAAAAAACCTATCTCGGGGATTCTCGGAGCAGACTCGGAGGGCGTAGTTCCAGAGTGGTGAGTATATAAAAAAACTTACCTCGGGGATTCGTGGAGCAGACTCGGAGGGCGGAGTTCCAGAGCAGTGAGTATATAAAAAAACCTATCTCAGGGTTTCTCGGAGCAGACTCGGAGGGCGGAGTTCCTGAGCGGTGAGTATATAAAAAAACTTATCTCGGGGATTCTCGGAGCAGACTCGGAGGGCGGAGTTCCAGAGCGGTGAGTATATAAAAAAACTTATCTCGGGGATTCTCGGAGCAGACTCGGAGGGCGGAGTTCCAGAGCGGTGAGTATATAAAGAAACCTATCTCGGGGATTCGCGGAGCAGACTCAGACTGCGGACTTCCAGAGCGGTGAGTATATAAAAAAACTTATCTCGGGGATTCTCGGAGCAGACTCGGAGGGCGGAGTTCCAGAGCGGTGAGTATATAAAAAAACTTATCTCGGGGATTCTCGGAGCAGACTCGGAGGGCGGAGTTCCAGAGCGGTGAGTATATAAAAAACTTATCTCGGGGATTCTCGGAGCAGACTCGGAGGGCGGAGTTCCGGAGCGGTGAGTATATAAAAAACTTATCTCGGGGATTCTCGGAGCAGACTCGGAGGGCGGAGTTCCAGAGCGGCGAGTATATAAAAAAAACTATCTCGGGGATTCTCGGAGCAGACTCGGAGGGCGGAGTTCCAGTGCGGTGAGTATATAAAAAAACCTATCTCGGGGATTCTCGGAGCAGACTCGGAGAGCGGAGTTCAGGAGCGGTGAGAAGATAAAAAAACCTATCTCGGGGATTCTCGGAGCAGACTCGGAGGGCGGAGTTCCAGAGCGGTGAATATATAAAAAAACTTATCTCGGGGATTCTCGGAGCAGACTCGGAGGGCGGAGTTCCGGACCGGTGAGTATATAAAAAAACCTATCTCGGGGATTCTCGGAGCAGACTCCGAGGGCGGAGTTCCAGAGCGGTGAGTATATAAAAAACTTATCTCGGGGATTCTCGGAGCAGACTCGCAGGGCGGAGTTCCAGAGCGGTGAGAAGATAAAAAAACCTATCTCGGGGATTCTCGGAGCAGACTCGGAGGGCGGAGTTCCAGAGCGGTGAGAAGATAACGAAACCTATTTCGGGGATTCTCGGAGCAGACTCGGAGGGCGGAGTTCCGGAGCGGTGAGTATATAAAAAACCCTATCTCGGGGATTCTCGGAGCAGACTCGGAGGGCGGAGTTCCAGAGCGGTGAGTATATAAAAAAACCTATCTCGCGGATTCTCGGAGCAGACTCGGAGGGCGGAGTTCCAGAGCGGTGAGTATATAAAAAACTTATTTCGGGGATTCTTGGAGCAGACTCGGAGGGCGGAGTTCCAGAGCGGTGAGTATATAAAAAACTTATCTCGGGGATTCTCGGAGTAGACTCGGAGGGCGGAGTTCCGGAGCGGTGAGAAGATAAAAAAACCTGTCTCGGGGATTCTCGGAGCAGACTCGGAGGGCGGAGTTCCAGAGCGGTGAGTATATAAAAAAACTTATCTCGGGGATTCTCGGAGCAGACTCGGAGGGCGGAGTTCCAGAGCGGTGAGTATAAAAAAACTTATCTCGGGGATTCTCGGAGCAGACTCGGAGGGCGGAGTTCCGGAGCGGTGAGTATATAAAAAACTTATCTCGGGGATTCTCGGAGCAGACTCGGAGGGCGGAGTTCCAGAGCGGCGAGTATATAAAAAAAACTATCTCGGGGACTCTCGGAGCAGACTCGGAGGGCGGACTTCCAGTGCGGTGAGTATATAAAAAAACCTATCTCGGGGATTCTCGGAGCAGACTCGGAGAGCGGAGTTCCGGAGCGGTGAGAAGATAAAAAAACCTATCTCGGGGATTCTCGGAGCAGACTCGGAGGGCAGAGTTCCAGAGCGGTGAATATATAAAAAAACTTATCTCGGGGATTCTCGGAGCAGACTCGGAGGGCGGAGTTCCGGACCGGTGAGTATATAAAAAAACCTATCTCGGGGATTCTCGGAGCAGACTCCGAGGGCGGAGTTCCAGAGCGGTGAGTATATAAAAAACTTATCTCGGGGATTCTCGGAGCAGACTCGCAGGGCGGAGTTCCAGAGCGGTGAGAAGATAAAAAAACCTATCTCGGGGATTCTAGGAGCAGACTCGGAGGGCGGAGTTCCAGAGCGGTGAGAAGATAACGAAACCTATTTCGGGGATTCTCGGAGCAGACTCGGAGGGCGGAGTTCCGGAGCGGTGAGTATATAAAAAACCCTATCTCGGGGATTCTCGGAGCAGACTCGGAGGGCGGAGTTCCAGAGCGGTGAGTATATAAAAAAACCTATCTCGCGGATTCTCGGAGCAGACTCGGAGGGCGGAGTTCCAGAGCGGTGAGTATATAAAAAACTTATCTCGGGGATTCTTGGAGCAGACTCGGAGGGCGGAGTTCCAGAGCGGTGAGTATATAAAAAACTTATCTCGGGGATTCTCGGAGTAGACTCGGAGGGCGGAGTTCCGGAGCGGTGAGAAGATAAAGAAACCTGTCTCGGGGATTCTCGGAGCAGACTCGGAGGGCGGAGTTCCAGAGCGGTGAGTATATAAAAAAACTTATCTCGGGGATTCTCGGAGCAGACTCGGAGGGCGGAGTTCCAGAGCGTTGAATATAAAAAAAAAACTTATCTCGGGGATTCTCGGAGCAGACTCGGAGGGTGGAGTTCCGGAGCGGTGAGTATATAAAAAAACCTATCTCGGGGATTCTCGGAGCAGACTCGGAGGGCGGAGTTCCAGAGCGGTGAGAAGATAAAAAAAACCTATCTCGGGGATTCTCGGAGCAGACTCGGAGGGCGGAGTTCCAGAGCGTTGAATATAAAAAAACCTATCTCGGGGATTCGCGGAGCAGACTCGGAGGGCGGAGTTCCAGAGCGGTGAGTATATAAAAAAACTTATCTCGGGGATTCTCGGAGCAGACTCGGAGGGCGCAGTTCCAGAGCGGTGAGAAGATAAAAAAAACCTATCTCGGGGATTCTCGGAGCAGACTCGGAGGGCGGCGTTCCAGAGCGTGAGTATATAAAAAAACCTATCTCGGGGATTCTCGGAGCAGACTCGGAGGGCGGAGTTCCGGAGCGGTGAGTATATAAAAAAACTTATCTCGGGGATTCTCGGAGCAGACTCGGAGGGCGGAGTTCCAGAGCGGTGAGTATATAAAAAAACTTATCTCGGGCATTCTCGGAGCAGACTCGGAGGGCGGAGTTCCTGAGCGGTGATTATATAAAAAAACCTATCTCGGGGATTCTCGGAGCAGACTCGGAGGGCGGAGTTCCAGAGCGGTGAGTATATAAAAAAACTTACCTCGGGGATTCTCGGAGCAGACTCGGAGGGCGGAGTTCCAGAGCGGTGAGTATATAAATAAAACCAGTCTCGGGGATTCGTTGAGCAGACTCGGAGGGCGGAGTTCCAGAGCAGTGAGTATATAAAAAAACCTATCTCGGGGTTTCTCGGAGCAGACTCGGAGGGCGGAGTTCCAGAGCGGTGAGTATATAAAAAAACCTATCTCGGGGATTCTCGGAGCAGACTCCGAGGGCGGAGTTCCAGAGCGGTGAGTATATAAAAAAACTTATCTCGGGGATTCTCGGAGCAGACTCGGAGGGCGGAGTTCCAGAGCGGTGAGTATATAAAAAAACTTATCTCGGGCATTCTCGGAGCAGACTCGGAGGGCGGAGTTCCTGAGCGGTGATTATATAAAAAAACCTATCTCGGGGATTCTCGGAGCAGACTCGGAGGGCGGAGTTCCAGAGCGGTGAGTATATAAAAAAACTTACCTCGGGGATTCTCGGAGCAGACTCGGAGGGCGGAGTTCCAGAGCGGTGAGTATATAAATAAAACCAGTCTCGGGGATTCGTTGAGCAGACTCGGAGGGCGGAGTTCCAGAGCAGTGAGTATATAAAAAAACCTATCTCGGGGTTTCTCGGAGCAGACTCGGAGGGCGGAGTTCCAGAGCGGTGAGTATATAAAAAAACCTATCTCGGGGATTCTCGGAGCAGACTCCGAGGGCGGAGTTCCAGAGCGGTGAGTATATAAAAAACTTATCTCGGGGATTCTCGGAGCAGACTCGCAGGGCGGAGTTCCAGAGCGGTGAGAAGATAAAAAAACCTATCTCGGGGATTCTCGGAGCAGAGTCGGAGGGCGGAGTTCCAGAGCGGTGAGAAGATAACGAAACCTATTTCGGGGATTCTCGGAGCAGACTCGGAGGGCGGAGTTCCGGAGCGGTGAGTATATAAAAAACCCTATCTCAGGGATTCGCGGAGCAGACTCGGAGGGTGAAGTTCCAGAGCGGTGAGTATATAAAAAAACCTATCTCGGGGATTCGTGGAGCAGACTCGGAGGGCGGAGTTCCAGAGCGGTGAGTATATAAAAAAACCTATCTCGGGGATTCTCGGAGAAGACTCGGAGGGCGGAGTTCCAGAGCGGTGAGTATATAAAAAAACCTATCTCGGGGATTCTCGGAGCAGACTCGGAGCGCGGAGTTCCAGAGCGGTGAGTATATAAAAAAACCTATCTCGCGGATTATTGGAGCAGACTCGGAGGGCGGAGTTCCAGAGCGGTGAGTATATAAAAAACGTATCTCGGGGATTCTCGGAGCAGACTCGGAGGGCGGAGTTCCAGAGCGGTGAGTATATAAAAAACTTATCTTTTGGATTGTCGGAGCAGACTCGGAGGGCGGAGTTCCGGAGCAGTGAGAAGATAAAAAAACCTATCTCGGGGATTCTCGGAGCAGACTCGGAGGGCGGAGTTCCGGAGCGGTGAGTATATAAAAAAACCTATCTCGGGGATTCTCGGAGCAGACTCGGAGGGCGGAGTTCCAGAGCGGTGAGAAGATAAAAAAAACCTATCTCGGGGATTCTCGGAGCAGACTCGGAGGGCGGAGTTCCAGAGCGTTGAATATAAAAAAACCTATCTCGGGGATTCGCGGAGCAGACTCGGAGGGCGGAGTTCCAGAGCGGTGAGTATATAAAAAAACTTATCTCGGGGATTCTCGGAGAAGACTCGGAGGGCGGAGTTCCAGAGCGGTGAGTAGATTAAAAAAACCTATCTCGGGGATTCTCGGAGCAGACTCGGAGGGCGGCGTTCCAGAGCGTGAGTATATAAAAAAACCTATCTCGGGGATTCTCGGAGCAGACTCGGAGGGCGGAGTTCCGGTGCGGTGAGTATATAAAAAAACTTATCTCGGGGATTCTCGGAGCAGACTCGGAGGGCGGAGTTCCAGAGCGGTGAGTATATAAAAAAACTTATCTCGGGGATTCTCGGAGCAGACTCGGAGGGCGGAGTTCCGGAGCGGTGAGTATATAAAAAAAACCTATCTCGGGGATTCTCGGAGCAGACTCGGAGGGCGGAGTTCCAGAGCAGTGAGTATATAAAAAAACCTATCTCGGGGTTTCTCGGAGCAGACTCGGAGGGCGGAGTTCCAGAGCGGTGAGTATATAAAAAAACCTATCTCGGGGATTCTCGGAGCAGACTCCGAGGGCGGAGTTCCAGAGCGGTGAGTATATAAAAAACTTATCTCGGGGATTCTCGGAGCAGACTCGCAGGGCGGAGTTCCAGAGCGGTGAGAAGATAAAAAAACCTATCTCGGGGATTCTCGGAGCAGACTCGGAGGGCGGAGTTCCAGAGCGGTGAGAAGATAACGAAACCTATTTCGGGGATTCTCGGAGCAGACTCGGAGGGCGGAGTTCCGGAGCGGTGAGTATATAAAAAACCCTATCTCAGGGATTCGCGGAGCAGACTCGGAGGGTGAAGTTCCAGAGCGGTGAGTATATAAAAAAACCTATCTCGGGGATTCGTGGAGCAGACTCGGAGGGCGGAGTTCCAGAGCGGTGAGTATATAAAAAAACCTATCTCGGGGATTCTCGGAGCAGACTCGGAGGGCGGAGTTCCAGAGCGGTGAGTATATAAAAAAAACCTATCTCGGGGATTCTCAGAGCAGACTCGGAGGGCGGAGTTCCAGAGCGGTGAGTATATAAAAAAACCTATCTCGCGGATTATCGGAGCAGACTCGGAGGGCGGAGTTCCAGAGCGGTGAGTATATAAAAAACTTATCTCGGGGATTCTCGGAGCAGACTCGGAGGGCGGAGTTCCAGAGCGGTGAGTATATAAAAAAACCTATCTCGGGGATTCTCGGAGCAGACTCGGAGGGCGGAGTTCCAGAGCGGTGAGTATATAAAAAAACCTATCTCGGGGATTCTCGGCGCAGACTCGGAGGGCGGAGTTCCAGAGCGGTGAGTATATAAAAAAACCTATCTCGCGGATTATCGGAGCAGACTCGGAGGGCGGAGTTCCAGAGCGGTGAGTATATAAAAAACGTATCTCGGGGATTCTCGGAGCAGACTCGGAGGGCGGAGTTCCAGAGTGGTGAGTATATAAAAAACTTATCTTTTGGATTGTCGGAGCAGACTCGGAGGGCGGAGTTCCGGAGCGGTGAGAAGATAAAAAAACCTATCTCGGGGATTCTCGGAGCAGACTCGGAGGGTGGAGTTCCGGAGCGGTGAGTATATAAAAAAACCTATCTCGGGGATTCTCGGAGCAGACTCGGAGGGCGGAGTTCCAGAGCGGTGAGAAGATAAAAAAAACCTATCTCGGGGATTCTCGGAGCAGACTCGGAGGGCGGAGTTCCAGAGCGTTGAATATAAAAAAACCTATCTCGGGGATTCGCGGAGCAGACTCGGAGGGCGGAGTTCCAGAGCGGTGAGTATATAAAAAAACTTATCTCGGGGATTCTCGGAGCAGACTCGGAGGGCGGAGTTCCAGAGCGGTGAGTAGATTAAAAAAACCTATCTCGGGGATTCTCGGAGCAGACTCGGAGGGCGGCGTTCCAGAGCGTGAGTATATAAAAAAACCTATCTCGGGGATTCTCGGAGCAGACTCGGAGGGCGGAGTTCCGGAGCGGTGAGTATATAAAAAAACTTATCTCGGGGATTCTCGGAGCAGACTCGGAGGGCGGAGTTCCAGAGCGGTGAGTATATAAAAAAACTTATCTCGGGGATTCTCGGAGCAGACTCGGAGGGCGGAGTTCCGGAGCGGTGAGTATATAAAAAAACCTATCTCGGGGATTCTCGGAGCAGACTCGGAGGGCGGAGTTCCAGAGCAGTGAGTATATAAAAAAACCTATCTCGGGGTTTCTCGGAGCAGACTCGGAGGGCGGAGTTCCAGAGCGGTGAGTATATAAAAAAACCTATCTCGGGGATTCTCGGAGCAGACTCCGAGGGCGGAGTTCCAGAGCGGTGAGTATATAAAAAACCTATCTCGGGGATTCTCGGAGCAGACTCGCAGGGCGGAGTTCCAGAGCGGTGAGAAGATAAAAAAACCTATCTCGGGGATTCTCGGAGCAGACTCGGAGGGCGGAGTTCCAGAGCGGTGAGAAGATAACGAAACCTATTTCGGGGATTCTCGGAGCAGACTCGGAGGGCGGAGTTCCGGAGCGGTGAATATATAAAAAACCCTATCTCAGGGATTCGCGGAGCAGACTCGGAGGGTGAAGTTCCAGAGCGATGAGTATATAAAAAAACCTATCTCGGGGATTCGTGGAGCAGACTCGGAGGGCGGAGTTCCAGAGCGGTGAGTATATAAAAAAACCTATCTCGGGGATTCTCGGAGCAGACTCGGAGGGCGGAGTTCCAGAGCGGTGAGTATATAAAAAAACCTATCTCGGGGATTCTCGGAGCAGACTCGGAGGGCGGAGTTCCAGAGCGGTGAGTATATAAAAAAACCTATCTCGCGGATTATCGGAGCAGACTCGGAGGGCGGAGTTCCAGAGCGGTGAGTATATAAAAAACTTATCTCGGGGATTCTCGGAGCAGACTCGGAGGGCGGAGTTCCAGAGCGGTGAGTATATAAAAAACTTATCTTTTGGATTCTCGGAGCAGACTCGGAGGGCGGAGTTCCGGAGCGGTGAGAAGATAAAAAAACCTATCTCGGGGATTCTCGGAGCAGACTCGGAGGGCGGAGTTCCCGAGCGGTGAGTATATAAAAAAACTTATCTCGGGGATTCTCGGAGCAGACTCGGAGGGCGGAGTTCCAGAGCGTTGAATATAAAAAAAAAACTTATCTCGGGGATTCTCGGAGCAGACTCGGATGGCGGAGATCCGGAGCGGAGAGTATATAAAAAAACCTATCTCGGGGATTCTCGGAGCAGACTCGGAGGGCGGAGTTCCAGAGCGGTGAGAAGATAAAAAAAACCTATCTCGGGGATTCTCGGAGCAGACTCGGAGGGCGGAGTTCCAGAGCGGTGAGTATATAAAAAAACCTATCTCGGGGATTCTCGGAGCAGACTCGGAGGGCGGAGTTCCAGAGCGGTGAGTATATAAAAAAACCTACCTCGGGGATTCTCGGAGCAGACTCGGAGGGCGGAGTTCCAGAGCGGTGAGTATATAAAAAAAACCTATCTCGGGGATTCGTTGAGCAGACTCGGAGGGCGGAGTTCCAGAGCAGGGAGTATATAAAAAAACCTATCTCGGGGTTTCTCGGAGCAGACTCGGAGGGCGGAGTTCCAGAGCGGTGAGTATATAAAAAAACCTATCTCGGGGATTCTCGGAGTAGACTCCGAGGGCGGAGTTCCAGAGCGGTGAGTATATAAAAAACTAATCTCGGGGATTCTCGGAGCAGACTCGCAGGGCGGAGTTCCAGAGCGGTGAGAAGATAAAAAAACCTATCTCGGGGATTCTCGGAGCAGACTCGGAGGGCGGAGTTCCAGAGCGGTGAGAAGATAACGAAACCTATTTCGGGGATTCTCGGAGCAGACTCGGAGGGCGGAGTTCCGGAGCGGTGAGTATATAAAAAACCCTATCTCAGGGATTCGCGGAGCGGACTCGGAGGGTGAAGTTCCAGAGCGGTGAGTATATAAAAAAACCTATCTCGGGGATTCTCGGAGCAGACTCGGAGGGCGGAGTTCCGGAGCGCTGAGTATATAAAAAAACCTATCTCGGGGATTCTCGGAGCAGACTCGGAGGGCGGAGTTCCAGAGCGGTGAGTATATAAAAAAACCTATCTCGCGGATTCTCGGAGCAGACTCGGAGGGCGGTGTTCCAGAGCGGTGAGTATATAAAAAACTTATCTCGGGGATTCTCGGAGCAGACTCGCAGGGCGGAGTTCCAGAGCGGTGAGAAGATAAAAAAACCTATCTCGGGGATTCTCGGAGCAGACTCGTAGGGCGGAGTTCCAGAGCGGTGAGAAGATAACGAAACCTATTTCGGGGATTCTCGGAGCAGACTCGGAGGGCGGAGTTCCGGAGCGGTGAGTATATAAAAAACCCTATCTCAGGGATTCGCGGAGCAGACTCGGAGGGTGAAGTTCCAGAGCGGTGAGTATATAAAAAACCTATCTCGGGGATTCGTGGAGCAGACTCGGAGGGCGGAGTTCCAGAGCGGTGAGTATATAAAAAAACCTATCTCGGGGATTCTCGGAGCAGACTCGGAGGGCGGAGTTCCAGAGCGGTGAGTATATAAAAAAACCTATCTCGCGGATTCTCGGAGCAGACTCGGAGGGCGGAGTTCCAGAGCGGTGAGTATATAAAAAACTTATCTCGGGGATTCTCGGAGCAGACTCGGAGGGCGGAGTTCCGGAGCGGTGAGTATATAAAAAAACCTATTTCGGGGATTCTCGGAGCAGACTCCGAGGGCGGAGTTCCAGAGCGGTGAGTATATAAAAAACCTATCTCGGGGATTCTCGGAGCAGACTCGCAGGGCGGAGTTCCAGAGCGGTGAGAAGATAAAAAAAACCTATCTCGGGGATTCTCGGAGCAGACTCGGAGGGCGGAGTTCCAGAGCGGTGAGAAGATAAAAAAACCTATTTCGGGGATTCTCGGAGCAGACTCGGAGGGCGGAGTTCCGGTGCGGTGAGTATATAAAAAAACCTATCTCAGGGATCCGCGGAGCAGACTCGGAGGGTGAAGTTCCAGAGCGGTGAGTATATAAAAAAACCTATCTCGGGGATTCGTGGAGCAGTCTCGGAGGGCGGAGTTCCAGAGCGGAGAGTATATAAAAAAACCTATCTCGGGGATTCTCGGAGCAGACTCGGAGGGCGGAATTCCAGAGCGGTGAGTATATAAAAAAACCTATCTCGGGGATTCTCGGAGCAGACTCGGAGAGCGGAGTTCCAGAGCGGTGAGTATAAAAAAAAAACTATCTCGGGGATTCTCGGAGCAGACTCGGAGGGCGGAGTTCCAGAGTGTTGAGTATATAAAAAACTTATCTCGGGGATTCTCGGAGCAGACTCGGAGGGCGGAGTTCCAGAGCGGTGAGTATATAAAAAACTTATCTCGGGGATTCTCGGAGCAGACTCGGAGGGCGGAGTTCCAGAGCGGTGAGTATATAAAAAAACCTATCTCGGGGATTCTCGGAGCAGACTCGGAGGGCGGAGTTCCGGTGCGGTGAGTATATAAAAAAACTTATCTCGGGGATTCTCGGAGCAGACTCGGAGGGCGGAGTTCCAGAGCGGTGAGTGCATAAAAAAACCTATCTCGGGGATTCGTGGAGCAGACTCGGAGGGCGGAGTTCCAGAGCGGTGAGTATATAAAAAAACCTATCTCGGGGATTCTCAGAGCAGACTCGGAGGGCGGAGTTCCAGAGCGGTGAGTATATAAAAAAACCTATCTCGGGGATTCTCGGAGCAGACTCGGAGGGCGGAGTTCCAGAGCGGTGAGTATATAAAAAAACCTATCTCGGGGATTCTCGGAGCAGACTCGGAGGGCGGAGTTCCAGATCGGTGAGTATATAAAAAACGTATCTCGGGGATTCTCGGAGCAGACTCGGAGGGCGGAGTTCCAGAGCGGTGAGTATATAAAAAACTTATCTCTAGGATTCTCGGAGCAGACTCGGAGGGCGGAGTTCCAGAGCGGTGAGTATATAAAAAAACCTATCTCGGGGATTCTCGGAGCAGACTCGGAGGGCGGAGTTCCGGAGCGGTGAGTATATAAAAAATCTTATCTCGGGGATTCTCGGAGCAGACTCGGAGGGCGGAGTTCCAGAGCGGTGAGTGCATAAAAAAACCTATCCCGGGGATTCTCGGAGCAGACTCGCAGGGCGGAGTTCCAGAGCGATGAGTATATAAAAAAACCTATCTCGGGGATTCTCGGAGCAGACTCGGAGGGCGGAGTTCCAGAGCGGTGAGTATATAAAAAAACTTATCTCGGGGATTCTCGGAGCAGACTCGTAGGGCGGAGTTCCAGAGCGGTGAGAAGATAACGAAACCTATTTCGGGGATTCTCGGAGCAGACTCGGAGGGCGGAGTTCCGGAGCGGTGAGTATATAAAAAACCCTATCTCAGGGATTCGCGGAGCAGACTCGGAGGGTGAAGTTCCAGAGCGGTGAGTATATAAAAAACCTATCTCGGGGATTCGTGGAGCAGACTCGGAGGGCGGAGTTCCAGAGCGGTGAGTATATAAAAAAACCTATCTCGGGGATTCTCGGAGCAGACTCGGAGGGCGGAGTTCCAGAGCGGTGAGTATATAAAAAAACCTATCTCGCGGATTCTCGGAGCAGACTCGGAGGGCGGAGTTCCAGAGCGGTGAGTATATAAAAAACTTATCTCGGGGATTCTCGGAGCAGACTCGGAGGGCGGAGTTCCGGAGCGGTGAGTATATAAAAAAACCTATTTCGGGGATTCTCGGAGCAGACTCCGAGGGCGGAGTTCCAGAGCGGTGAGTATATAAAAAACCTATCTCGGGGATTCTCGGAGCAGACTCGCAGGGCGGAGTTCCAGAGCGGTGAGAAGATAAAAAAAACCTATCTCGGGGATTCTCGGAGCAGACTCGGAGGGCGGAGTTCCAGAGCGGTGAGAAGATAAAAAAACCTATTTCGGGGATTCTCGGAGCAGACTCGGAGGGCGGAGTTCCGGTGCGGTGAGTATATAAAAAAACCTATCTCAGGGATCCGCGGAGCAGACTCGGAGGGTGAAGTTCCAGAGCGGTGAGTATATAAAAAAACCTATCTCGGGGATTCGTGGAGCAGTCTCAGAGGGCGGAGTTCCAGAGCGGTGAGTATATAAAAAAACCTATCTCGGGGATTCTCGGAGCAGACTCGGAGGGCGGAATTCCAGAGCGGTGAGTATATAAAAAAACCTATCTCGGGGATTCTCGGAGCAGACTCGGAGAGCGGAGTTCCAGAGCGGTGAGTATAAAAAAAAAACTATCTCGGGGATTCTCGGAGCAGACTCGGAGGGCGGAGTTCCAGAGTGTTGAGTATATAAAAAACTTATCTCGGGGATTCTCGGAGCAGACTCGGAGGGCGGAGTTCCAGAGCGGTGAGTATATAAAAAACTTATCTCGGGGATTCTCGGAGCAGACTCGGAGGGCGGAGTTCCAGAGCGGTGAGTATATAAAAAAACCTATCTCGGGGATTCTCGGAGCAGACTCGGAGGGCGGAGTTCCGGTGCGGTGAGTATATAAAAAAACTTATCTCGGGGATTCTCGGAGCAGACTCGGAGGGCGGAGTTCCAGAGCGGTGAGTGCATAAAAAAACCTATCTCGGGGATTCGTGGAGCAGACTCGGAGGGCGGAGTTCCAGAGCGGTGAGTATATAAAAAAACCTATCTCGGGGATTCTCGGAGCAGACTCGGAGGGCGGAGTTCCAGAGCGGTGAGTATATAAAAAAACCTATCTCGGGGATTCTCGGAGCAGACTCGGAGGGCGGAGTTCCAGAGCGGTGAGTATATAAAAAAACCTATCTCGGGGATTCTCGGAGCAGACTCGGAGGGCGGAGTTCCAGAGCGGTGAGTATATAAAAAACGTATCTCGGGGATTCTCGGAGCAGACTCGGAGGGCGGAGTTCCAGAGCGGTGAGTATATAAAAAACTTATCTCTAGGATTCTCGGAGCAGACTCGGAGGGCAGAGTTCCAGAGCGGTGAGTATATAAAAAAACCTATCTCGGGGATTCTCGGAGCAGACTCGGAGGGCGGAGTTCCGGAGCGGTGAGTATATAAAAAATCTTATCTCGGGGATTCTCGGAGCAGACTCGGAGGGCGGAGTTCCAGAGCGGTGAGTGCATAAAAAAACCTATCCCGGGGATTCTCGGAGCAGACTCGCAGGGCGGAGTTCCAGAGCGATGAGTATATAAAAAAACCTATCTCGGGGATTCTCGGAGCAGACTCGGAGGGCGGAGTTCCAGAGCGGTGAGTATATAAAAAAACTTATCTCGGGGATTCTCGGAGCAGACTCGGAGGGCGGAGTTCCAGTGCGGTGAGTATATAAACAAACCTATCTCGGGGATTCTCGGAGCAGACTCGGAGGGCGGAGTTCCAGAGCGGTGAGTATATAAAAAAACCTATCTCGGGGATTCGTGGAGCAGACTCGGAGGGCGGAGTTCCAGAGCGGTGAGTATATAAAAAAACCTATCTCGGGGATTCTCGGAGAAGACTCGGAGGGCGGAGTTCCAGAGCGGTGAGTATATAAAAAAACCTATCTCGGGGATTCTCGGAGCAGACTCGGAAGGCGGAGTTCCGGAGCGTTGAGTATATAAAAAAACTTATCTCGGGGATTCTCGGAGCAGACTCAGAGGGCGGAGTTCCAGAGCGGTGAGTGCATAAAAAAACCTATCTCGGGGATTCGTGGAGCAGACTCGGAGGGCGGAGTTCCAGAGCGGTGAGTATATAAAAAAACCTATCTCGGGGATTCGTGGAGCAGACTCGGAGGGCGGAGTTCCAGAGCGGTGAGTATATAAAAAAACCTATCTCGGGGATTCTCGGAGCAGACTCGGAGGGCGGAGTTCCAGAGCGGTGAGTATATAAAAAAACCTATCTCGGGGATTCTCGGAGCAGACTCGGAGGGCGGAGTTCCAGAGCGGTGAGTATATAAAAAAACCTATCTCGCGGATTATCGGAGCAGACTCGGAGGGCGGAGTTCCAGAGCGGTGAGTATATAAAAAACTTATCTCGGGGATTCTCGGAGCAGACTCGGAGGGCGGAGTTCCAGAGCGGTGAGTATATAAAAAACTTATCTTTTGGATTCTCGGAGCAGACTCGGAGGGCGGAGTTCCGGAGCGGTGAGAAGATAAAAAAACCTATCTCGGGGATTCTCGGAGCAGACTCGGAGGGCGGAGTTCCCGAGCGGTGAGTATATAAAAAAACTTATCTCGGGGATTCTCGGAGCAGACTCGGAGGGCGGAGTTCCAGAGCGTTGAATATAAAAAAAAAACTTATCTCGGGGATTCTCGGAGCAGACTCGGATGGCGGAGATCCGGAGCGGAGAGTATATAAAAAAACCTATCTCGGGGATTCTCGGAGCAGACTCGGAGGGCGGAGTTCCAGAGCGGTGAGAAGATAAAAAAAACCTATCTCGGGGATTCTCGGAGCAGACTCGGAGGGCGGAGTTCCAGAGCGGTGAGTATATAAAAAAACCTATCTCGGGGATTCTCGGAGCAGACTCGGAGGGCGGAGTTCCAGAGCGGTGAGTATATAAAAAAACCTACCTCGGGGATTCTCGGAGCAGACTCGGAGGGCGGAGTTCCAGAGCGGTGAGTATATAAAAAAAACCTATCTCGGGGATTCGTTGAGCAGACTCGGAGGGCGGAGTTCCAGAGCAGTGAGTATATAAAAAAACCTATCTCGGGGTTTCTCGGAGCAGACTCGGAGGGCGGAGTTCCAGAGCGGTGAGTATATAAAAAAACCTATCTCGGGGATTCTCGGAGTAGACTCCGAGGGCGGAGTTCCAGAGCGGTGAGTATATAAAAAACTAATCTCGGGGATTCTCGGAGCAGACTCGCAGGGCGGAGTTCCAGAGCGGTGAGAAGATAAAAAAACCTATCTCGGGGATTCTCGGAGCAGACTCGGAGGGCGGAGTTCCAGAGCGGTGAGAAGATAACGAAACCTATTTCGGGGATTCTCGGAGCAGACTCGGAGGGCGGAGTTCCGGAGCGGTGAGTATATAAAAAACCCTATCTCAGGGATTCGCGGAGCGGACTCGGAGGGTGAAGTTCCAGAGCGGTGAGTATATAAAAAAACCTATCTCGGGGATACGTGGAGCAGACTCGGAGGGCGGAGCTCCGGAGCGGTGAGTATATAAAAAAACCTATCTCGGGGATTCTCGGAGCAGACTCGGAGGGCGGAGTTCCGGAGCGGTGAGTATATAAAAAAACCTATCTCGGGGATTCTCGGAGCAGACTCGGAGGGCGGAGTTCCAGAGCGGTGAGTATATAAAAAAACCTATCTCGCGGATTCTCGGAGCAGACTCGGAGGGCGGAGTTCCAGAGCGGTGAGTATATAAAAAACTTATCTCGGGGATTCTCGGAGCAGACTCGCAGGGCGGAGTTCCAGAGCGGTGAGAAGATAAAAAAACCTATCTCGGGGATTCTCGGAGCAGACTCGTAGGGCGGAGTTCCAGAGCGGTGAGAAGATAACGAAACCTATTTCGGGGATTCTCGGAGCAGACTCGGAGGGCGGAGTTCCGGAGCGGTGAGTATATAAAAAACCCTATCTCAGGGATTCGCGGAGCAGACTCGGAGGGTGAAGTTCCAGAGCGGTGAGTATATAAAAAACCTATCTCGGGGATTCGTGGAGCAGACTCGGAGGGCGGAGTTCCAGAGCGGTGAGTATATAAAAAAACCTATCTCGGGGATTCTCGGAGCAGACTCGGAGGGCGGAGTTCCAGAGCGGTGAGTATATAAAAAAACCTATCTCGCGGATTCTCGGAGCAGACTCGGAGGGCGGAGTTCCAGAGCGGTGAGTATATAAAAAACTTATCTCGGGGATTCTCGGAGCAGACTCGGAGGGCGGAGTTCCGGAGCGGTGAGTATATAAAAAAACCTATTTCGGGGATTCTCGGAGCAGACTCCGAGGGCGGAGTTCCAGAGCGGTGAGTATATAAAAAACCTATCTCGGGGATTCTCGGAGCAGACTCGCAGGGCGGAGTTCCAGAGCGGTGAGAAGATAAAAAAAACCTATCTCGGGGATTCTCGGAGCAGACTCGGAGGGCGGAGTTCCAGAGCGGTGAGAAGATAAAAAAACCTATTTCGGGGATTCTCGGAGCAGACTCGGAGGGCGGAGTTCCGGTGCGGTGAGTATATAAAAAAACCTATCTCAGGGATCCGCGGAGCAGACTCGGAGGGTGAAGTTCCAGAGCGGTGAGTATATAAAAAAACCTATCTCGGGGATTCGTGGAGCAGTCTCGGAGGGCGGAGTTCCAGAGCGGAGAGTATATAAAAAAACCTATCTCGGGGATTCTCGGAGCAGACTCGGAGGGCGGAATTCCAGAGCGGTGAGTATATAAAAAAACCTATCTCGGGGATTCTCGGAGCAGACTCGGAGAGCGGAGTTCCAGAGCGGTGAGTATAAAAAAAAAACTATCTCGGGGATTCTCGGAGCAGACTCGGAGGGCGGAGTTCCAGAGTGTTGAGTATATAAAAAACTTATCTCGGGGATTCTCGGAGCAGACTCGGAGGGCGGAGTTCCAGAGCGGTGAGTATATAAAAAACTTATCTCGGGGATTCTCGGAGCAGACTCGGAGGGCGGAGTTCCAGAGCGGTGAGTATATAAAAAAACCTATCTCGGGGATTCTCGGAGCAGACTCGGAGGGCGGAGTTCCGGTGCGGTGAGTATATAAAAAAACTTATCTCGGGGATTCTCGGAGCAGACTCGGAGGGCGGAGTTCCAGAGCGGTGAGTGCATAAAAAAACCTATCTCGGGGATTCGTGGAGCAGACTCGGAGGGCGGAGTTCCAGAGCGGTGAGTATATAAAAAAACCTATCTCGGGGATTCTCAGAGCAGACTCGGAGGGCGGAGTTCCAGAGCGGTGAGTATATAAAAAAACCTATCTCGGGGATTCTCGGAGCAGACTCGGAGGGCGGAGTTCCAGAGCGGTGAGTATATAAAAAAACCTATCTCGGGGATTCTCGGAGCAGACTCGGAGGGCGGAGTTCCAGAGCGGTGAGTATATAAAAAACGTATCTCGGGGATTCTCGGAGCAGACTCGGAGGGCGGAGTTCCAGAGCGGTGAGTATATAAAAAACTTATCTCTAGGATTCTCGGAGCAGACTCGGAGGGCGGAGTTCCAGAGCGGTGAGTATATAAAAAAACCTATCTCGGGGATTCTCGGAGCACACTCGGAGGGCGGAGTTCCGGAGCGGTGAGTATATAAAAAATCTTATCTCGGGGATTCTCGGAGCAGACTCGGAGGGCGGAGTTCCAGAGCGGTGAGTGCATAAAAAAACCTATCCCGGGGATTCTCGGAGCAGACTCGCAGGGCGGAGTTCCAGAGCGATGAGTATATTAAAAAACCTATCTCGGGGATTCTCGGAGCAGACTCGGAGGGCGGAGTTCCAGAGCGGTGAGTATATAAAAAAACTTATCTCGGGGATTCTCGGAGCAGACTCGTAGGGCGGAGTTCCAGAGCGGTGAGAAGATAACGAAACCTATTTCGGGGATTCTCGGAGCAGACTCGGAGGGCGGAGTTCCGGAGCGGTGAGTATATAAAAAACCCTATCTCAGGGATTCGCGGAGCAGACTCGGAGGGTGAAGTTCCAGAGCGGTGAGTATATAAAAAACCTATCTCGGGGATTCGTGGAGCAGACTCGGAGGGCGGAGTTCCAGAGCGGTGAGTATATAAAAAAACCTATCTCGGGGATTCTCGGAGCAGACTCGGAGGGCGGAGTTCCAGAGCGGTGAGTATATAAAAAAACCTATCTCGCGGATTCTCGGAGCAGACTCGGAGGGCGGAGTTCCAGAGCGGTGAGTATATAAAAAACTTATCTCGGGGATTCTCGGAGCAGACTCGGAGGGCGGAGTTCCGGAGCGGTGAGTATATAAAAAAACCTATTTCGGGGATTCTCGGAGCAGACTCCGAGGGCGGAGTTCCAGAGCGGTGAGTATATAAAAAACCTATCTCGGGGATTCTCGGAGCAGACTCGCAGGGCGGAGTTCCAGAGCGGTGAGAAGATAAAAAAAACCTATCTCGGGGATTCTCGGAGCAGACTCGGAGGGCGGAGTTCCAGAGCGGTGAGAAGATAAAAAAACCTATTTCGGGGATTCTCGGAGCAGACTCGGAGGGCGGAGTTCCGGTGCGGTGAGTATATAAAAAAACCTATCTCAGGGATCCGCGGAGCAGACTCGGAGGGTGAAGTTCCAGAGCGGTGAGTATATAAAAAAACCTATCTCGGGGATTCGTGGAGCAGTCTCGGAGGGCGGAGTTCCAGAGCGGAGAGTATATAAAAAAACCTATCTCGGGGATTCTCGGAGCAGACTCGGAGGGCGGAATTCCAGAGCGGTGAGTATATAAAAAAACCTATCTCGGGGATTCTCGGAGCAGACTCGGAGAGCGGAGTTCCAGAGCGGTGAGTATAAAAAAAAAACTATCTCGGGGATTCTCGGAGCAGACTCGGAGGGCGGAGTTCCAGAGTGTTGAGTATATAAAAAACTTATCTCGGGGATTCTCGGAGCAGACTCGGAGGGCGGAGTTCCAGAGCGGTGAGTATATAAAAAACTTATCTCGGGGATTCTCGGAGCAGACTCGGAGGGCGGAGTTCCAGAGCGGTGAGTATATAAAAAAACCTATCTCGGGGATTCTCGGAGCAGACTCGGAGGGCGGAGTTCCGGTGCGGTGAGTATATAAAAAAACTTATCTCGGGGATTCTCGGAGCAGACTCGGAGGGCGGAGTTCCAGAGCGGTGAGTGCATAAAAAAACCTATCTCGGGGATTCGTGGAGCAGACTCGGAGGGCGGAGTTCCAGAGCGGTGAGTATATAAAAAAACCTATCTCGGGGATTCTCGGAGCAGACTCGGAGGGCGGAGTTCCAGAGCGGTGAGTATATAAAAAAACCTATCTCGGGGATTCTCGGAGCAGACTCGGAGGGCGGAGTTCCAGAGCGGTGAGTATATAAAAAAACCTATCTCGGGGATTCTCGGAGCAGACTCGGAGGGCGGAGTTCCAGAGCGGTGAGTATATAAAAAACGTATCTCGGGGATTCTCGGAGCAGACTCGGAGGGCGGAGTTCCAGAGCGGTGAGTATATAAAAAACTTATCTCTAGGATTCTCGGAGCAGACTCGGAGGGCAGAGTTCCAGAGCGGTGAGTATATAAAAAAACCTATCTCGGGGATTCTCGGAGCAGACTCGGAGGGCGGAGTTCCGGAGCGGTGAGTATATAAAAAATCTTATCTCGGGGATTCTCGGAGCAGACTCGGAGGGCGGAGTTCCAGAGCGGTGAGTGCATAAAAAAACCTATCCCGGGGATTCTCGGAGCAGACTCGCAGGGCGGAGTTCCAGAGCGATGAGTATATAAAAAAACCTATCTCGGGGATTCTCGGAGCAGACTCGGAGGGCGGAGTTCCAGAGCGGTGAGTATATAAAAAAACTTATCTCGGGGATTCTCGGAGCAGACTCGGAGGGCGGAGTTCCAGTGCGGTGAGTATATAAACAAACCTATCTCGGGGATTCTCGGAGCAGACTCGGAGGGCGGAGTTCCAGAGCGGTGAGTATATAAAAAAACCTATCTCGGGGATTCGTGGAGCAGACTCGGAGGGCGGAGTTCCAGAGCGGTGAGTATATAAAAAAACCTATCTCGGGGATTCTCGGAGAAGACTCGGAGGGCGGAGTTCCAGAGCGGTGAGTATATAAAAAAACCTATCTCGGGGATTCTCGGAGCAGACTCGGAAGGCGGGGTTCCGGAGCGTTGAGTATATAAAAAAACTTATCTCGGGGATTCTCGGAGCAGACTCAGAGGGCGGAGTTCCAGAGCGGTGAGTGCATAAAAAAACCTATCTCGGGGATTCGTGGAGCAGACTCGGAGGGCGGAGTTCCAGAGCGGTGAGTATATAAAAAAACCTATCTCGGGGATTCTCGGAGCAGACTCGGAGGGCGGAGTTCCAGAGCGGTGAGTATATAAAAAAACCTATCTCGGGGATTCTCGGAGCAGACTCGGAGGGCGGAGTTCCAGAGCGGTGAGTATATAAAAAAACCTATCTCGGGGATTCTCGGAGCAGACTCGGAGGGCGGAGTTCCAGAGCGGTGAGTATATAAAAAACTTATCTCGGGGATTCTCGGAGCAGACTCGGAGGGCGGAGTTCCAGAGCGGTGAGTATATAAAAAACTTATCTCGGGGATTCTCGGAGCAGACTCGGAGGGCGGAGTTCCGGAGCGGTGAGTATATAAAAAATCTTATCTCGGGGATTCTCGGAGCAGACTCGGAGGGCGGAGTTCCAGAGCGGTGAGTGCATAAAAAACCTATCCCGGGGATTCTCGGAGCAGACTCGCAGGGCGGAGTTCCAGAGCGATGAGTATATAAAAAAACCTATCTCGGGGATTCTCGGAGCAGACTCGGAGGGCGGAGTTCCAGAGCGGTGAGTATATAAAAAAACTTATCTCGGGGATTCTCGGAGCAGACTCGGAGGGCGGAGTTCCAGAGCGGTGAGTATATAAACAAACCTATCTCGGGGATTCTCGGAGCAGACTCGGAGGGCGGAGTTCCAGAGCGGTGAGTATATAAAAAAACCTATCTCGGGGATTCGTGGAGCAGACTCGGAGGGCGGAGTTCCAGAGCGGTGAGTATATAAAAAACCCTATCTCGGGGATTCTCGGAGCAGACTCGGAGGGCGGAGTTCCAGAGCGGTGAGTATATAAAAAAACCTATCTCGGGGATTCTCGGAGGGCGGAGTTCCATAGCGGTGAGTATATAAAAAAACTTATCTCGGGGATTCTCGGAGCAGACTCGGAGGGCGGAGTTCCGGAGCGGTGAGTATATAAAAAAACTAATCTCGGGGATTCTCGGAGCAGACTCGGAGGGCGGAGTTCCAGAGCGGTGAGTATATAAAAAAACTTATCTCGGGGATTCTCGGATCAGACTCGGTGGGCGGAGATCCAGAGCGGTGAGTATATAAAAAAACTTATCTCGGGGATTCGCGGAGCAGACTCGGAGGGCGGAGTTCCAGAGCGGTGAGTATATAAAAAACTTATCTCGGGGATTCGCGGAGCAGACTCGGAGGGTGAAGTTCCAGAACGGTGAATATATAAAAAAACTTATCTCGGGGATTCTCGGAGCAGACTCGGAGGGCGGAGTTCCAGAGCAGTGAGTATATAAAAAAACCTATCTCGGGGATTCTCGGAGCAGACTCGGAGGGCGGAGTTCCATAGCGGTGAGTATATAAAAAAACTTATCTCGGGGATTCTCGGAGCAGACTCGGAGGGCGGAGTTCCAGAGCGGTGAGTATATAAAAAATCTTATCTCGGGGATTCGCGGAGCAGACTCGGAGGGCGGAGTTCCAGAGCGGTGAGTATATAAAAAAACTTATCTCGGGGATTCTCGGAGCAGACTCGGAGGGCGGAGTTCCAGAGCGGTAAGTATATAAAAACACTTATCTCGGGGATTCTCGGAGCAGACTCGGAGGGCGGAGTTCCAGAGCGGTTAGTATATAAAAAAACTTATCTCGGGGATTCTCGGAGCAGACTCGGAGGGCGGAGTTCCGGAGCGGTGAGTTTCTCAAAAAACCTATCTCGGGGATTCTCGGAGCAGACTCGGAGGGCGGAGTTCCAGAGCGGTGAGAAGATAAAAAAACCTATCTCGGGGATTCTCGGAGCAGTCTCGGAGGGCGGAGTTCCAGAGCTGTGAGAATATAAAAAAACTTTCCTCGGGGATTCTCGGAGCAGACTCGGAGGGCGGAGTTCCAGAGCGGTGAGTATATAAAAAAAACCTATCTCGGGGATTCGTGGAGCAGACTCGGAGGGCGGAGTTCCAGAGCGGTGAGTATATAAAAAAACCTATCTCGGGGTTTCTCGGAGCAGACTCGGAGGGCGGAGTTCCAGAGCGGTGAGTATATAAAAAAACTTATCTCGGGGATTCTCGGAGCAGACTCGGAGGGCGGACTTCCAGAGCGGTGAGTATATAAAAAAACTTATCTCGGGGATTCTCGGAGCAGACTCGGAGGGCGGAGTTCCAGAGCGGTGAGTATATAAAAAAACTTATCTCGGGGATTCGCGGAGCAGACTCGGAGGGCGGAGTTCCAGAGCGGTGAGTATATAAAAAAACTTATCTCGGGGATTCTCGGAGCAGACTCGGAGGGCGGAGTTCCAGAGCGGTGAGTATATAAAAAAACTTATCTCGGGGATTCTCGGAGCAGACTCGGAGGGCGGAGTTCCAGAGCGGTGAGTATATAAAAAACTTATCTCGGGGATTCTCGGAGCAGACTCGGAGGGCGGAGTTCCAGAGCGGTAAGTATATAAAAAAAATTATCTCGGGTATTCTCGGAGCAGACTCGGAGGACGGAGTTCCAGAGCGGTGAGTATATAAAAAAACTTATCTCGGGGATTCTCGGAGCAGACTCGGAGGGCGGAGTTCCAGAGCGGTGAGTATATAAAAAAACTTATCTCGGGGATTCTCGGAGCAGACTCGGAGGGCGGAGTTCAGGAGCGGTGAGTATATAAAAAAACCTATCTCGGGGATTCTCGGAGCAGACTCGGAGGGCGGAGTTCCAGAGCGGTGAGAAGATAAAAAAAACCTATCTCGGGGATTCTCGGAGCAGACTCGGAGGGCGGAGTTCCGGAGCGGTGAGTATATAAAAAACTTATCTCGGGGATTCTCGGAGCAGACTCGGAGGGCGGAGTTCCAGAGCGGTGAGTGCATAAAAAAACCTATCTCGGGGATTCGTGGAGCAGACTCGGAGGGCGGAGTTCCAGAGCGGTGAGTATATAAAAAAACCTATCTAGGGGATTCTCGGAGCAGACTCGGAGGGCGGAGTTCCAGAGCGGTGAGTATATAAAAAAACCTATCTCGGGGATTCTCGGAGCAGACTCGGAGGGCGGAGTTCCAGAGCGGTGAGTATATAAAAAAACCTATCTCGGGGATTCTCGGAGCAGACACGGAGGGCGGAGTTCCAGAGTGGTGAGTATATAAAAAACTTATCTCGGGGATTCTCGGAGCAGACACGGAGGGCGGAGTTCCAGAGCGGTGAGTATATAAAAAACTTATCTCGGGGATTCTTGGAGCAGACTCGGAGGGCGGAGTTCCAGAGCGGTGAGTATATAAAAAAACCTATCTCGGGAATTCTCGGAGCAGACTCGGAGGGCGGAGTTCCGAAGCGGTGAGTATATAAAAAAACTTATCTCGGGGATTCTCGGAGCAGACTCGGAGGGCGGAGTTCCAGAGCGGTGAGTATATAAAAAAACCTATCTCGGGGATTCTCGGAGCAGACTCGGAGGGCGGAGTTCCAGAGCGGTGAGTATATAAAAAAACCTATCTCGGGGATTCTCGGAGCAGACTCGGTGGGCGGAGTTCCATAGCGGTGAGTCGATAAAAAAAGTTATCTCGGGGATTCTCGGAGCAGACTCGGAGGGCGGAGTTCCAGAGCGGTGAGTATATAAAAAAACCTATCTCGGGGATTCTCGGTGCAGACTCGGAGGGCGGAGTTCCTGAGCGGTGAGTATATAAAAAAACCTATCTCGGGGATTCTCGGAGCAGACTCGGAGGGCGGAGTTCCATAGCAGTGAGTATATAAAAAAACGGATCTCGGGGATTCTCGGAGCAGACTCGGAGGGCCGAGTTCCGGAGCGGTGAGTATATAAAAAAACTAATCTCGGGGATTCTCGGAGCAGACTCGGATGGCGGAGTTCCAGAGCGGTGAGTATATAAAAAAACTTATCTCGGGGATTCTCGGATCAGACTCGGTGGGCGGAGTTCCAGAGCGGTGAGTTTCTAAAAAAACTTATCTCGGGGATTCGCGGAGCAGACTCGGAGGGCGGAGTTCCAGAGCGGTGAGTATATAAAAAACTTATCTCGGGGATTCGCGGAGCAGACTAGGAGGGTGAAGTTCCAGAGCGGTGAATATATAAAAAAACTTATCTCGGGGATTCTCGGAGCAGACTCGGAGGGCGGAGTTCCAGAGCGGTGAGTATATAAAAAAACCTATCTCGGGGATTCTCGGAGCAGACTCGGAGGGCGGAGTTCCAGAGCGGTGAGTATATAAAAAAACCTATCTCGGGGATTCTCGGAGCAGACTCGCAGGGCGGAGTTCCATAGCGGTGAGTATATAAAAAAACTTATCTCGGGGATTCTCGTAGCAGACTCGGAGGGCGGAGTTCCAGAGCGGTGAGTATACAAAAAAACTTATCTCGGGGATTCGCGGAGCAGACTCGGAGGGCAGAGTTCCAGAGTGGTGAGTATATAAAAAAACTTATCTCGGGGATTCTCGGAGCAGACTCGGAGGGCAGAGTTCCAGAGCGGTGAGTATATAAAAAAACCTATCTCGGGGATTCTCGGAGCAGACTCGGAGGGCGGAGTTCCAGAGCGGTGAGTATATAAAAAAACTTATCTCGGGGATTCTCGGAGCAGACTCGAAGGGCGGAGTTCCGGAGCGGTGAGTATATAAAAAAACCTATCTCGGGGATTCTCGGAGCAGACTCGGAGGGCGGAGTTCCAGAGCGGTGAGAAGATAAAAAAACCTATCTCGGGGATTCTCGGAGCAGACTCGGAGGGCGGAGTTCCAGAGCAGTGAGTATATAAAAAAACTTACCTCGGGGATTCTCGGAGCAGACTCGGAGGGCGGAGTTCCAGAGCGGTGAGTATATAAAAAACTTATCTCGGGGATTCTCGGAGCAGACTCGGAGGGCGGAGTTCCAGAGCGGTGAGTATATAAAAAAACCTATCTCGGGGATTCTCGGAGCAGACTCGGAGGGCTGAGTTCCGGAGCGGTGAGTATATAAAAAGACTTATCTCGGGGATTCTCGGAGCAGACTCGGAGGGCGGAGTTCCAGAGCGGTGAGTGCATAAAAAAACCTATCTCGGGGATTCGTGGAGCAGACTCGGAGGGCGGAGTTCCAGAGCGGTGAGAAGATAAAAAAACCTATCTCGGGGATTCTCGGAGCAGACTCGGTGGGCGGAGTTCCATAGCGGTGAGTTGATAAAAAAAGTTATCTCGGGGATTCTCGGAGCAGACTCGGAGGGCGGAGTTCCAGACCGGTGAGTATATAAAAAAACCTATCTCGGGGATTCTCGGAGCAGACTCGGAGGGCGGAGTTCCAGAGCGGTGAGTATATAAAAAAACCTATCTCGGGGATTCTCGGAGCAGACTCGAAGGGCGGAGTTCCAGAGCGGTGAGTATATAAAAAAAACTTATCTCGGGGATTCGCGGAGCAGACTCGGAGGGTGAAGTTCCAGAGCGGTGAATATATAAAAAAACTTATCTCGGGGATTCTCGGAGCAGACTCGGAGGGCGGAGTTCCAGAGTGGTGAGTATATAAAAAACTTATCTCGGGGATTCTCGGAGCAGACTCGGAGGGCGGAGTTCCAGAGCGGTAAGTATATAAAAAAACTTATCTCGGGGATTCTCGGAGCAGACTCGGAGGACGGAGTTCCAGAGCGGTGAGTATATAAAAAAACTTATCTCGGGGATTCTCGGAGCAGACTCGGAGGGCGGAGTTCCAGAGCGGTGAGTATACAAAAAAACCTATCTCGGGGATTCTCGGAGCAGACTCAGAGGGCGGAGTTCCAGAGCGGTGATTATATAAAAAACTTATCTCGGGGATTCTCGGAGCAGACTCGGACGGCGGAGTTCCAGAGCGGTGAGTATATAAAAAACTTATCTCGGGGATTCTCGGAGCAGACTCGGAGGGCTGAGTTCCAGAGCGGTGAGTATATAAAAAAACCTATCTCGGGGATTCTCGGAGCAGACTCGGAGGGCGGAGTTCCGGAGCGGTGAGTATATAAAGAAACTTATCTCGGGGATTCTCGGAGCAGACTCGGAGGGCGGAGTTCCAGAGCGGTGAGTATATAAAAAACTTATCTCGGGGATTCTCGGAGCAGACTCGGAGGGCTGAGTTCCAGAGCGGTGAGTATATGAAAAAACCTATCTCGGGGATTCTCGGAGCAGACTCGGAGGGCGGAGTTCCGGAGCGGTGAGTATATAAAAAAACTTATCTCGGGGATTCTCGGAGCAGACTCGGAGGGCGGAGTTCCGGAGCGGTGAGTATATAAAAAAACCTATCTCGGGGATTCTCGGAGCAGACTCGGAGGGCGGAGTTCCAGAGCGGTGAGAAGATAAAAAAACCTATCTCGGGGATTCTCGGAGCAGACTCGGAGGGCGGAGTTCCAGAGCGGTGAGTATATAAAAAAACTTACCTCGGGGATTCTCGGAGCAGACCCGGAGGGCGGAGTTCCAGAGCGGTGAGTATATAAAAAACTTATCTCGGGGATTCTCGGAGCAGACTCGGAGGGCGGAGTTCCAGATCGGTGAGTATATAAAAAAAACCTATCTCGGGGATTCTCGGAGCAGACTCGGAGGGCGGAGTTCCGGAGCGGTGAGTATATAAAAAAACTTATCTCGGGGATTCTCGGAGCAGACTCGGAGGGCGGAGTTCCAGAGTGGTGAGTGCATAAAAAAACCTATCTCGGGGATTCGTGGAGCAGACTCGGAGGGCGGAGTTCCAGAGCGGTGAGTATATAAAAAAACCTATCTCGGGGATTCTCGGAGCAGACTCGAAGGGCGGAGTTCCAGAGCGGTGAGTATATAAAAAAAACTTATCTCGGGGATTCGCGGAGCAGACTCGGAGGGTGAAGTTCCAGAGCGGTGAATATATAAAAAAACTTATCTCGGGGATTCTCGGAGCAGACTCGGAGGGCGGAGTTCCAGAGTGGTGAGTATATAAAAAACTTATCTCGGGGATAATAGATGAATAGGTCGGCGCAACATCGAGGGCCGAAGGGCCTGTACTGCGCTGTAATGTTCTATTTTCTATTTTCTATTTCATTCACTAACAGTCTAGAATTCACGACAATTTTGTTATCCCAGGAGACGGGATTGGGGGCTCCTGCATCCTTGAGTATGATTATTGGTTTACTTGCCTCACTGGAGGGGTATGGGGTCACTTTTCCTGAGGATACAAATTCCTGGTAACTCTCAGGGATTTTGTTAAGCTTTCCCGCACTCTCTGTGGCAGGTTTACTGGGTCTGACTGCCGCAGTCAAAGGCACAGCCTGATCTGCTGTGCTTTACATCAGGGCCCGTTTTCCTGCACTGATCTGGTGGACTCTCATTCATCCCAATTTGCTTCACTCTGTACGTAACTCCTTTATTGCCAATGTAACTCCTTTATTCAAAAAGGCAGGGAAACAGAAGGCAGGAAACTATAGGCCAGTTAGCTTCGCAACCCTCTTGCGGAAAATGTGAGACATTATTATTAAAGATGTAATAGCAGACACTTAGAAAACAAATCAAAGTAATCAGGCAGAGTCAGCATGGTAATCTGAAAGGGAAATCATGTTTAATCAATTTATTCGAGTTCTTTGAAGAAGTAACATGTGCTGTGAATGAAGGGGAACTGGTGGATATACTGTACTTAGATTTCCAGGATGCATTTTATAAGGTGCCAAATCAAAGGTTATTGTGGAAAATAAATACTCATGGTGTAGGCGTAACATATTGGCATGGATAGAAGATTGGCTAGCCAACGGGAAACAGAGACTCGGCACAAGTCATTTTCTGGTTGGCACGATGTGGTGTGCCACATGGATCAGTGCTGGGGCCTCAATTTTTTACAATTTATATAAATTACTTGGATAAAAGGACCGAAGCTCTGGTTGCTAAATTTTCTGATGAGACAAAGATAGATAGGGAAGTAAGTTGTGAAAACGACATAAGGAGGCCACAAAGGAATATAGATATGTTAACTGGGTGGGAAAAGATCTGGCAGATGGAGCATAATGTGGTAAAACGTGAAATTGGCCATTTTGACAGGAAGAATAAAAAAAATGAAACATACTTTCTTAATGGTGAGAGATTGCAGAGCTATAAGATGCAGGGGTATCTGTGTGTCCTAGTGCATTAATTGCAGAAGTTCAGTATGCAAGTGCAAAAAGGAAATCGGAAATCTAATAGAATGTTATTGCTTATTGCAAGGGGAATTGAATACCACACGAGGGAGATTATGTTTCACATCTCAGGGCATTGGTGAGACGATATCTGGAATGCTATGTACAGTATTAGTCTCCTTAATTAAGGAAAGTTGTAAATGCATTGAAAGCAGCAAGAGAATGTTTACGAGACTAGTACCTGGAATGGGCGGGCTGTCTTTTGAGGAAAGGCTGGACAGGCTAGTCTTATATCCACTGGGGTTTAGAAGATTATTCAAGTACACTTTGGGCAGTGGCAGTACCCGAGACACTACACGTGTAGTGTCTCCCACCCACCCTCCTCCTCTAACCAAAAAAGAAAGGACTCTGGTGTGTTGATAAGGTAAGCTTTTTATTTAAAAAGTTCAGTCCGTCGGATTGCTAAGCGAACAAGTTTTGATTTTTTTTTTTCGTTTGGTTTTTCAGTAGATTTGTTGGGAATCTAGAGTAGTGGGAATGGAGGTAAAAGCAGTTGTATGTTCCTCCTGCAGAATGTGGGAGGTAGGGGTCGCCAAGAATGTCCCTGCTGACTGCATCTGCGGGAAGTTCACCCAACTCCAGCTCCTCGCAGACCGCGTTAGGGAACTGGAGCTGGAGCTGGATGAACTTCGGATCATTCGGGAGGCGGAGGGGATTATTGACAGGAGTTATAGGGAGGCAGTCACACCTCAGGTAAAAGAAGTAGGTAGATGGGTTACCGTCAGGGGAAGGAAAGGGAACCAGCAGGCAGTGCAGGGATCCCCTGTGGCCGTTTCCCTCAACAACAGGTATACCGTTTTGGATACTGTTGAGGGGGACGACTTACCAGGGGTAAGCAATGGGGTACAGGTCTCTGGCACAGAGTCTGTCCCTGTTGCTCAGAAGGGAAAGGGGAAGAGGAGCAGAGCATTAGTCATTGGGGACTCCATAGTTAGGGGAACAGATAGGAGGTTCTGTGGGAACGAGAGAGACTCACGGTTGGTGAGTTGCCTCCCAGGTGCCAGGGTACGTGATGTCTCTGATCGTGTTTTTGGGATCCTTAAGGGGGAGGGGGAGCACCCCCAAGTCGTGGTCCACATAGGCACCAACGACATAGGTAGGAAGAGAGATGGGGATTTAAGGCAGAAATTCAGGGAGATAGGGTGGAAGCTTAGAGCGAGAACAACCAGAGTTGTTATCTCTGGGTTGTTGCCCGTGCCACGTGCTAGCGAAGAGAGGAATAGGGAGAGAGAGGAGTTGAACACGTGGCTGCAGGGATGGTGTAGGAGGGAGGGTTTTGGTTTCCCGGATAATTGGGACTCTTTCTGGGGTAGGTGGGACCTCTACAAACAGGATGGTCTTCACCTGAACCAGAGGGGTACCAATATCCTGGAGGGGAGATTTGTTAGTGCTCTTCGGGGGGGTATAAACTAAATCAGCAGGGGAATGGGAACCTAAATTGTAGTTCCAGTGTACAGGCTGTTGAGAGTAGTGAGGTAGGGGATAAGGTTACAGGGACGCAAGAGGGCACTGGCAAGCAAGAACTTGGTTTACAGTGTGTCTACTTCAACGCCAGGAGCATCCGGAATAAGGTGGGTGAGCTTGCAGCATGGGTTGCTACCTGGGATCCTGATGTTGTGGCCATTTCAGAGACATGGGTAGAGCAGGGGCAGGAATGGATGTTGCAGGTTCCGGGATTTAGATGTTTCAGTAAGAACAGAGAAGAGGGTAAAAGAGGGGGGGGGGTGTGGCATTGTTAATCAAGGAAAGTATTACATGGTCGGCGCAACATCGAGGGCCGAAGGGCCTGTACTGCGCTGTAATGTTCTAATTCTAATTCTAATTCTAATTCACACTCCTGGCTGGCCTCCCACATTCTACTCTCTGTATCCTTGTGATCATCCAAAACTCTGCTGTCATCTTCTAATTTACACCAAATTCTGTTCACCCAACATCCCTGTGCTCATTGACCTACATTGGCTCTTGGTCCAGTAACACCTCAATTTTAATATTCTTACACCTGTGATCAAATCCCTCCATGTCCTCACCCCTCTGATTACCCCAATCCTTTGTTTATGTCCAATATTCCTGAAACGTGTTCATCTTAAAGTCTTTTTAAATTCCTTTTTAAAGTGAGTTTATTTCCCTCTGTCTCTCTCCCTGACCACACATTTCACCTCTCCAGCTCCACTGGGGCTGTAGAAGTTTGGATCCTTAAAATGGTGTGAGCTGCACTGCCAGTCACATCCAGCACATTGTGCAGGACACCCAGGCTCGCCGAGGTGCTAGCGTGGGTGTAACGTGTGTGTGTCTGTAGTGTGAGGAGGGGTATGAATATGATGTCAATCAGCCATTCCGGTAGCTTTGATGTACGTCTTTGAAACTTGGTCTGTACATGTCCACTGACCGCCTGTGTCAGTCACTCTCAGCTGAACATACATTCAGCAGCACGGGAACTAGCTCCAGTGTTATTTAAAAGGACCAGGCATCAAGCTTACAGGTGTAGGGCTTTAGACTTACTTCTGCTATTGTAAAGTTAGTGGAGGTGCTGTGGATAGTTTTCTGGAGGTTGTGCTGTGAGCTGCTGCAGACATTCAGGGAGGAGAGAGGATTTGTTGACCCAACTCTGGACAAGGTTTGGGGACTGTAGGTACAGTGTCTCTGGGTCTGTAACATGACCAACAAATGGAGCAGAGGCTGCAGAGAGGGGAGCTCTGTAAAGAGGGGGGAGGAGGGGGCTCTGTCCGACCCACACCGTGTTTTCCAAGAGCAAAAAGAACAGTGGTCATAATATCAAGCGCTGGGGAACACCACTGTGTCCTACCCTCGATTCTGAATAACAACCTTTCACCACTTCCCTCTGTTTACTGTTCCTTAGTCAATGTTATATCCACACTGTCACTGTCCGTTTAATCCATCGGATTCAGTTTTCCAAACCTGTCCATTGAATGTCACTTGATCAAACACCTTTTGAATGTCCATATATATAACTTCAATCACACCACCCTCATCAACCCTCTCCATTGTTTTATCAAAGAACTCCATCAAGTTTACCTCACCACCACCTCAATCTACTCCTCCACTGTTGTTAAATTATCAGACTGCTTCCCCGACATCCAGTACTGGATTAGCAGAAATTTCCTCCAATTAAATATTTGTAAGATTGAAGCCATTGTTTTCACTCCCCACTCCAACTCTGTTCCCTTGCTATTGACTCCATCCCTCTCCCTGATATCAGTCAGAGATTCAGACAGTCTGTTTGCAAACTTGATGTCACATTTGACCACAAAGTGAGCTTCTAACATAATATTCAGGCTATCACTACGACCGCGTTTTCCACCTCAGTAACATCGCCCGACTTCACCCCTGTCTCAGCCCATCTGCTGCTGAAACTCATTCATGCCTTCATTACCCCAATACATGACAATTCACATACTGCCGTCTGGTCTCCCACATGCTACTTTCTGTAAACTTGAGGTCCTCCAGAACTCTGCTGCCCATGTCGTATCTCTCACCAAATTCCGTCACATATCACTGACTGCTGACCAAGCAATGTCGTTCTTTTCCCTGCATGAAATCGCCCCCGCCCTGTATCTGTAATGTCCTCCAGCCCACAACCCTTCAATATATATATGCTCCTCTAATTCAGGCCTCTTCTGCGTTCCTGATATGAACTTTTCCACCATTGGTGGCCACACCGTCAGTTGCCTAGACCCCAAGCTCTGGAAAGTGCAGCTGAAGTCGTGGCGACAGAGCTGGTGAAGGAGGGAGGACTTCAGTTGTGTGTATCATTGGGATACCTTCTGGGGAAGGTGGGAATGGTACAAGAAGGACGGGTTGCATCTGAACTGGAGGGGCACCAATATCCTGGGCGGGAGGTTTGCTCGGGCTCTTCGGGAGGGTTTAAACCAGTTTGGCAGGGGGATGGGAACAGGAGCTACGGAACAGGGTAGTTGTTGAACAGGCAGATACAGAGTGCAGAGAGTCTGTTAGGAAGGTTAGACAGTTGACAGGCAAAGTTGCAGCCAGTATGATGGATTGAAGTGTGTCTATTTTAAAGCAAGAAGTGTAAAATTAAGGGTGATGAACTTAGAGCATGGATCAGTACTTGGAGCTACGATCTTGCGGCCTTTACGGAGACTTGGATATCACAGGGGCGGGAATAGATGTTGGATTTTCCGGAGTTTAGATGTTTCAAAAGGAATAGGGAGGGAAGTAAAAGAAGTGGGGGAATGGCATTGCTAATCAGGGATAGTATCACAGCTGCAGAAAGGGAGGTCGTCGCGGAGGGTTTGTCTACTGAGTCATTATGGTTCGAAGTCAGAAACAGGAAAGGAGTTTTCTATAGAGCCCCCATAGCAACAGAGACACGGAGGAACAGATTGGGAGGCAGATTTTGGAAAGGTGCAGAAGTAACAGGGTTGTTGTCATGGGTGACTTCAACTTCCCTAATATTGATTGGAACCTCCTTAGTGCAAATAGTTTGGATGGAGCAGTTTTTGGCAGGTGTGTGCAGGAAGGTTTCCTGACTCAATATGCAGATAGGCCGACTGGAGGGGAGGCTATGTTGGACTTGGTGCTTGGTAACGAACCAGGCCAGCTGGCAGATCTCTCGGTGGGAGAGCATTTCGGTGATAGTGATGACAACTCCCTGACCTTTACTATCGTCTTGGAGAGGGACAGGAGCAGACGGGATGGGAAAATATTTAATTGGGGGAGGGGGAATTACAATGCTATTAGGCAGGAACTGGGGAGCATAAATTGTGAACAGATGTTCTCAGGGAAATGCACGACAGAAATGTGGAGGTTGTTTAGGGAGCACCTGCTGCGACTGCTGGACAGGTTTGTCTCGATGAGGCAGGGAAGGGATGGCAGGGTGAAGGAACCTTGGATGACAAGAGATGTAGATCAGCTAGTCAAGAGGAAGAAGGAAGCTTACTTAAGGTTGAGGAAACAAGAATCAGACAGGGCTCTCGAGGGTTACAAGGTAGCCAGGAAGGAACTGAAGAATGGACTTCGGAGAGCTAGAAGGGGACATGAAAAAGTCTTGACGGGTAGGATTAAGGAAAATCCCAAGGCGTTCAACAATTATGTGAGGAACAACAGGATGGCCAGAGTGAGGGTAGGGCCGCTCAGGGATAATGGAGGGAACTTGTTTTTAAAGTCGGAGGAGGTAGGGGAGGTCCTAAATGAATAACTTGCTTCAGTATTCACTGGTGAGAGGGACCTGGACGTTTGTGAGGACAGCGTGGAACAGACTGATATGCTCGAGCAGGTTGATGTTGAGATGGAGTATGTGCTGGAAATTGTGAAAGAAATGAGGACAGATACGTCCCCGAGGCCAGACGGGATATACCCAAGGATATTACGGGAAGTGAGGGAAAAGATTGCCGCGCCTTTGGCGATGATATTTGCTTCCTCACTGTCCACTGGAGTAGTACCGGATGATTGGAGGGTGGCAAATGTTGTTCCCTTGTTCAAGAAAGGGAATAGGGATAACCCTGGGAATTCTAGACCAGTCAGTCTTCCGTCGGCAGTGGGCAAATTATTGGAGAGGATTCTGAGAAACAGGAATTATGATTATTTGGAAAAGCATAGTTTGATTAGAGACAGTCAGCATGGCTTTGTGAGGGGCATGTCATGCCTCACAAGCCTTATTGAATTATATGAACATGTGACAAAACACATTGATGAAGGAAGAGCAGTGGATGTGGTGTATATGGATTTTAGCAATGCGTATGATAAGGTTTCCCATGGTAGGCTGATTCAGAAAGTGAGGAGGCATGGAATACAGGGAAAGTTGGCTGTCTGGATACTCTGTCTGGCCAATAGAAGGCAGAGGGTGGTAGTAGATGGAAATAATTCAGCATGGAGCTCGGTGACCAGTGGTGTTCCACAGGGATCTGTTCTGGGACCTCTGCTCTTTGTGATTTTTATAAATGACTTGGATGAGGAAGTGAAAGGCTGGGTTAGCGAGTTTGCTAATGACACGAAGGTTGCTGGAGTTGTGGATAGTGTGGAAGGCTGTTGTAGGTTGCAACGGGACATTGACAGAATGCAGAGCTGGGCTGAGAAGTGGCACATGGAGTTCAACCGGGAAAAGTGTGAAGTGATTCATTTTGGAAGGTCGAATTTGAAGGCAGATTACAGGCTTAAAGACAGGATTCTTGGTAGTGTGGAGGAACAGAGGGATCTTGGGGTCCATGTCCATAGATCGCTCAAAGTTGCCACCCAAGTTGATAGGGTTGTTAAGAAGACGCATGGTGTCTTGGCTTTCATTAACAGGGGGACTGAGTTTAAGAGCCGCGATGTTATGCTGCAGCTCTATAAAGCCCTGGTTGGACCACACTTGGAATATTGTGTTCAGTTCTGGTCGCCTCATTATAGGAAGGATGTGGAAGCTTTAGAGAGGGTGCAGAGGAGATTTACCAGGATGCTGCCTGGACTGGAGGGCATGTCTTACGAAGAAAGGTTGAGGGAGCTAGGGCTTTTCTCAATGGAGCGAAGAAGGATGAGAAGTGACTTGATAGAGGGGTACAAGATGATGAGAGGCATAGATAGAGTTGATAGCCAGAGACTTTTACCCAGGGCGGAAAGGGCTATCACCAAGGGTCATAATTATAACGTGATTGGAGGAAGGTTTCGGGGAGATGTCAGAGGTTGGTTCTTTACACAGAGAGTGGTGGGTGCGTGGAGTGCACTGCCAGTGGTGGTAGTAGAAGCAGTTACAATAGCGACATTTAAGCGACTCTTGGATAGGTACATGGATGATAGTAGAATGAAGGGTATGTCGTTAGTTTGATCTTAGAGTAGGTTAAAGGTTAGGCACAACACCATGGGCCGAATGGCCTGTACTGTGCTGTCCTGTTCTATGTTATATGTTCTAAAGTACTCATTTAGTACCTCGCCCATTTCCTCTGGCTCCACACATAGATTCCCTTCTCTGTCCTGAGTGGACCAACCCTTTCTTTGGTAACCCTCTTGCTGTTTAAATACGTATTAAAAGCCTTGGGATTTTCCTTAATCCTGCTTGCCAATGACTTCTCATGACCACGTTTAGCCCTCCTAACTCCTTGCTTAAGTTCCTTCCTACTGTCTTCATATTCCTCAAGGGATTCGGCTGTTCCTAGCCTTCCAGCCCTTACAAATGCTTAATTTTTCTTTTTGACGAGGCTCACAATATCCTGCGTTATCCAAGGTTCCTGAAATTTGCCAAACTGATCCTTCTTCCTCACAGGAACATGCTGGTCCTGGATACTAATTAACTGACATTTGAAAGTCTCCCACATGTCAGATGTTGATTTACCCTCAAACAGCCGCCGCCAATCTATATTCTTCAGTTCCTGCCTAATATTGTTATAATTAGCCTTCCCACAATTTAGGACCTTCACCCGAGGACTACTCCTATCCTTATCCACAAGTACCTTAAAGCTTATGGAATTATGGTCACTGTTCCCGAAATGCTCCCCAGCCGATACTTCGACGACCTGGCCGGGCTCATTCCCCAATACCAGGTCCAGTACGGCCCCATCCTTAGTTGGATGACAAAGTCATGAGAGGTATAGACAGGGTGGATAGCAAGAAGCTTTTTCCCAGAGTGGGGGATTCAATTACTAGGGGTCACGAGTTCAAAGTGAGAGGGGAAAAGTTTAGGGGGGATATGCGTGGAAAGTTCTTTACGCAGAGGGTGGTGGGTGCCTGGAACGCGTTGCCAGCAGAGGTGATAGACGCGGGCATGATAGCGTCGGTTAAGATGTATCTAGACAGATACATGAATGGGCAGGAAGCAAAGAGATACAGACCCTTAGAAAATAGGCGACGTGTTTAGATAGAGGATCTGGATCGGCGCAGGCTTGGAGGGCCGAAGGGCCTGTTCCTGTGCTGTAATTTTCTTTGTTCTTTGTTCTTTGGACTATCTACGTATTGTTTCAAGAAGACCTCCTGGATGCTCCTTACAAATTCTGCCCCATCCAAGCTCCTAGCACTCAGTGAGTCCCAGTCAATATGGGGGTAGTTAAAATCACACACCACTACAATCCTGTTGCCTTTGCATCTTTTCAAAATCTGTCAACATATCTGCTACTCTCCCTCCAGCTGGCTGTTGGGAGGCCTGTAGTAAACCCCCCAACATCGTCACTTCACCGTTCCTATTCCTGAGCTCCACCCATATTGCCTCGCTGCATGACCCCTCCGAGGTGTCCTCCTCCAGCTGTGATATTCTCATTAACCAGTAATGCAACTTCCCCGCCCCTTTTACCAGTAGACTTGACTATTCCAACACACTCCTGGCTGGTCTCCCACATTCTACCCTCCATAAACTTGAGGTGATCCAAATCCCTGCTGCCCATGTCCTCACTCACACCAAGTCCTGTTCATCCATCACCCCCTTTACTCTCTGAACTTCATTGGATCCTGGTCAGCAACACCTCAATTTTAGAACTCCCATCCTTCTTTTCAAATCCCTCATTGCATCACCCCTCCCTACCTCTGTAATCTCCTCCACCCCTACAACACTCCTAGATATCGGCACTCATCTACTTCTGGCCTCTTGAGCATCCCGAGCTTAATTGACAATCTGAGCTCTTTCTGCCCTCAGTCTGGTTCAGTAAATATACCGAATCGGATGTTTAGGTAAAATCAATTACTTTAGTTGCGCAGTCGCCGGTGGACTTACTCTGATACAGTGGCACTGACTCCACCAGTGTCTGTCGGATCCACCAGAGTAAGTGTCCATTTGTGATACAGATACTACTGTTTATACATTAAGATTCATGCTGCGCCTCCTTGTTTAACCAATCAGTGCGGTACAATTCAACTTCAACCACGTGATAACATGCAGTGCATCTGTTATTGAAGTTAACAATACACTCCTTTCTTAACACATACTTGTTACTGACATAATTTTGTTTTGCACCAGCAAGATAAAAGAAAGCAGACAAGCAAGATAAATTAGCAAAAGGAGATAAGTCAGCAACAAACATTCTGGTCTCACTCCCCACATTTATCATGAGTTCTGTCTCTACCTTGTGACAGTTGATCCTGTTATCTTATCAAGTTTGCATTCCTAAGTGCTTCGTGCAGTCTGCAGTTACCCAAAGCAGCGGTCGTATACACTGATAAGAGGGGCCCTACATTTCTTATTATCAATCACACAGGGATGGACAGGATGTGTTTTACAAGAGTCCATTGCTCCAAACTACAGGGAGCTACAAAATCATGCCATAAAGGAACAGATGTCCTTGTAATTACCGGCGTTAGCTAGTCTATACAATTTCACACCTTCAGCCTTTACTTTTAACTATTTCATTGCGGTTTCTGCAACCTTAAATCATCCTATCAAAGCTCAGCAAAGCTACTATTCCTAACTTGGCTGCATTTCCCATTTAGCATCGTGCCATGCCTTTCTGCTCATTTCCACATTCCCCCCCTTTCTCATTCTATGATAACCTTCTCTCTACTGATCCACTTATATATGAATGTATATATATATTCACTAGGATTATATGGATCTATTTACTCAAATAACATTTAAACAATATAATATAGAAGCAAAAAGCTCAGCAACTGCTGAATCAGAAGGGTAGGCTGAGCCACCCTCGGACAAGGGGCGTGAGTTGCCCTGGTCAGTATGTTTCTCACACTAAGGATTGTGTCATGTCTGGATGATGAGATAAAAAGAGTGCTGTTGAAGCACAATGTCTCTCTCTCTCTCTCTCTCTACCAGCTGCAAGGTCAAGTTGCCTCTGGAGCCCTGAAGTTATGAAGTCATTTCTGATAAGCTGTATCTCCCTGCAGCACTGAAGCTAGCTTGTTAGCAGTGCATGATTGCTTAATTATTTCATCTTAAATATCCCCATTAAATTCTGTTCTTAAAATTCTGTTCTCACAGTCCCCCCTTTGATTCTTCAAAACACTTTTAAGAATCCTTCCATTGATCCCCCTTAGGTGCCTTTGATGGTCTCTACTTGTTTAGAAACAACCTTCAACACCCGGAGGGGTCGCAGTCAATACATTGCCTGCTTGTGCCACAAGAGGGGCCTGCGGGAACTCTGGAAAGGCATAAGTTTTGTAGGGGCTTCAATTACTTGTTTACAACATAAAAGGTGGTACACTTGGACAATTACAATTTCGTTTAAGCATCACTGTTACATAATCGATTGTACAAACATAATACAATTCCATTCTTAGAGTATGTGAGAATAAGAAATACTGAAATGTTGTTTCTACAGCTTGTGGAAAGTTACCAAGAAGTCATTTGTGCACAACATAATGAAATCACTGAAAAAGAGAACTGATAAGGATATGTCAGTGGAGACCTGAAGACAGTACATCACTGACAAAGAGAGCTGATAAGGGTATGTGGAGACCTTAAGACAGTACATCACTGACAAAGAGAATTGATAAGGGTATGTAAGTACAGACCTTTGGACAGTACAACACTTAAAAATTGTGCTTAGGCAGGTAACAGAGAAACAGCAAGAGTTAGAACAAAGGATGCAGTGAATAAGAAACTGCCCCACTAAGATAAAGGCTGACAGCTGCAAGTTAAAACACATAATGGAGAGCCAAATAAGGTAAAACAAAAACAAGAGTTAGGGGCTAGAAAGTTAGAGTAGGGGGAGAAGTAAACAGAGGAGGAGACTGTAGCAACCATAGGATAGGTTAGTGTCATAATACGTTATAACCAATAATGTAAAATAAAGGCGTGGACAAATGGATTTGTATTGTATAAACATGAACTGAATATGTTGATTGGTGTGCCTGCTTGTTGGACACCCGATCTTGCAAGAACGTTAAATAAACTTACTTCTTCAGAGTTTGACTTGGTGTAAATTATTATTAAGTGGGCTACGTTTCTCACAATTGGGGGCTCCTCCGGGATCTCTTCATCATTGCCAGGACCGCGGCCGACGACAGACGAGAAGACGCGTCCCGTTAATTTAAAAACTGTCTCGTTTCTCTCGTTGGTAGCGGACCCGAGTAATCGACTGAAAATGATCCTAGGGAAGTCACTCTGAACGAGTATTTAGTGCGGCAGGTACACGCGTGAAGTCAGGCAACTCCGTGCACGGACCAAGGTAAGAAAAACGACTTTTAAGTATTATCTTGGTGACTTATGGTTAACTGTAGGATCAGACCTTCTAAGTACCAAAAGTCCTTGAGGAGTGAATTTTACAGTCCTGCAGGATAAGACCCTTCAGCTAGGAGGTGAGTACTGTATGGTATAAGACCCTTCAGTTAGGAGGTGAATACCGTAAGGTATAAGACCCTTCAGCTAGGATGTGAATACCGTAGGGTACAAGACCCTTCAGTTAGGAGGTGAATACTGTGGGGCAGTATAAGACCCTTCAGCAAGGAGGTGAATACTGTATGGTATAAGACCCTTCAGTTAGGAGGTGAATACCGTAAGGTATAAGACCCTTCAGCTAGGAGGTGAATACCGTAGGGTACAAGACCCTTCAGTTAGGAGGTGAATACTGTGGGGCAGTATAAGACCCTTCAGCTAGGAGGTGAATACCGTAAGGTATAAGACCCTTCAGTTAGGAGGTGAATACTGGTTAACTGCAGGATAAGACCTTCTCAGTACTGCAGTATAAGACCCTTCAGCTAGGAGGTGAGTACCATAGGGTACAAGACCCTTCAGTTAGGAGGTGAATACTGTGGGGCAGTATAAGACCCTTCAGCTAGGAGGTGAGTACCGTGGGGTATAAGACCCTTCAGTTAGGAGGTGAATACCGTAAGGTATAAGACCCTTCAGCTAGGAGGTGAATACCGTAAGGTACAAGACCCTTCAGTTAGGAGGTGAATACTGTGGGGCAGTATAAGACCCTTCAGCTAGGAGGTGAGTACTGTATGGTATAAGACCCTTCAGTTAGGAGGTGAATACCGTAAGGTATAAGACCCTTCAGCTAGGAGGTGACTACCGTAGGGTACAAGACCCTTCAGTTAGGAGGTGAATACTGCCGGGTATAAGACCCTTCAGTTAGGAGGTGAATACCGTAAGGTATAAGACCCTTCAGCTAGGAGGTGAATACCGTAGGGTACAAGACCCTTCAGTTAACCATGGGAAATAAATCGTCTAAAAAGGAAGACGATGGGAGACAAGGAAAGTCTGCCAGCAACATCCCTCCAGAAAGTCCATTGGGACGGATGTTGGAGTATTGGGATTTAGAGTCAAAAACCAAGGAGAAAAAGACCCAAATATGATCTAAGGACAGCAAGAAGGACCACCCCTAAACCCGACGATAACGACGACGATAGAGACAGAGAGTCTCCTAAGACAATGATGCCCTTGAGAGAGGTACCAATAGGAAATAATGAAATTGGATTTGTTAGTGCACCATTAACGTCAGGAGAGGTAAGAGTGTTTAAAAAGGAAATGAAAGTCCTCGTAGAAGACCCCTGAAAATTTGGGAAAGAGAAAACCCTCCCGGGGTAGGGGGAAACGAACCAGCTGAACAAAAATACCCTAATCAAGACCCGCAGTGGCAGAACAATAATATCGGCCATAGGGGCCAGATGAAAGACCTTAGAAATCTGATAGTAAAAGGCATTGTTGTAAACAAGTAGTTGAAGCCCCTGCAAAACTTATGCCTTTACAGAGTTACCGCAGGCCCCTCTTATGGCACAAGCAGGCGACATATTGAGTGCGACCCCTCTGGGTGTTGAAGGCTGTTTCTAGACAAATAGAGACCATTAAAGGCACCTCGGTGGGATCAAGGGATTGATTCTTAAAAATGTTTTGAAGAATCAAAAGGGGGACTGTGAGAACAGAATTTAGATTTTTGAATTTTTAAGAACAGAATTACATGGGAACATTTAAGATGAAACAATTAATCAGTCATGTATTGCTAACAAGCTAGCTTCAGTGCTGCAGGGAGGGACAGCTTATCAGAAATGACTTCATAACTTCAGGGCTGCAGAGGCAACTTGGCCTTGCAGCTGGTAGAGAGAGAGAGAGAGAGAGAGAGAGAGAGAGCGAGACATTGTACTTCAACAGCACTCTTCTTAACACCCAGACATGACAATCCTAGGGGAAAGTTAGAATGAAAAACATACCGCCCAGGCTAACACACACCCCCTTGTTAGAGGGTGGCTCAGCCTACCCTTCTGATTCAGCAGTTGCTGAGTTTTTTATATTTTCTTTTATATTATACTGTTTAAATGTTATTTGAGTAAATAGATCCACATAATCCTAGTGAATATAAATAATCATATATAAGTTGATCAGTAGAGAGAGAAGGTTATCATAGAATGATAAAAGGGGGGAATGTGGAAGTGAGCAGAAAGGCATGGCACAATGCTTAATGGGAAATATAGCCAAGTTAGGAATAGTAGCTTTGCTGAGCTTTGATTTTAAGTGGCAGAAACCACAATGAAATAGCTAAAAGGGATGGCCAGAGTGTGTGCAAGCTGTGGCAGCCACAGCACTTCAGACCAAGGAAGTCATTTTACCTCGAAGCTATTACAAGAAATAGTTAGGGGATTGGGAATCCAATGGGACTTCCATACCCCTTGGCACCCTCCCTCTTCAGGGCGGGTGGAAAGAATGAATCAGACCTTAAAGAAACACCTGTCCAAACTGATACTTGAAACAAGGTTACCCTGGACAAAATGTTTACCTATAGCGATACTCAGAATTCGGACAACCCCTAGAAAAGATGTGGGACTGTCCCCCTATGAAATGCTATTCGGATTACCCTATATGGGAACCAGGGGCAAGATGCCAACCTTAGAAACTAAAGATTCGTTTCTAAAGAACTATATACTGGCGTTTTCTTCCTCATTGTCATTCCTCAGGAAGTAAGGCCTGTTAGCACAGACACCACCTCTCGAATTTGCAGTGCACAAGATCCAACCAGGAGATTGGGTTCTGGTGAAATCGTGGAAAGAGACTAAACTACAACTGAACTGGGAAAGACCATACCAGACTCTCCTAACCACTGAAACAGCCATAAGAACGGCAGAAAGAGGTTGGACCCACTACACAAGAATCAAGGGGCCGGTACAACCCCCGGCCGAGGAAGGAACTTGGACAACCGAATTAACTGAAGAACCATTGAAAATAAAGCTAAAAAGACTTTGAGTAACGAACTTTTTTTAATATAACGGCGCGAGCGCGAAAATACTGTCTGTAATATTGTGTGCCTTCTCTCTTTCTTTTCAAAAGTAGCCAGGAAATAAAATGGGTTGGATGTTTTTGTATTACCCACTTCCAATTAGACAACAAGGTGTTTGGAGTAACAGTTAGAGAAGGGAAAAAGAAAGGTGAATTAAAATGTTGTTTTCAGGTAACAATAGATAAGACTGGTAAACCATCTAACAAACTAAAAGGGACCTCTCATAACGATCCTAACATAGTAAAAATAATAGAGGTAAAGGACCTGAGAAAGACAATTGAGATAGAAACCGGTTACGGGGACACAAATGCCTGGGTAGAATGGATAAAATTACCTGTAAAAAGTTTGAACAAAAACAATTGCTATGCTTGTGCATCTGGTAGACCGATAGCTCAAGTAGTACCTTTCCCGCTGGGGTGGGAGCGTGACCGAAAGGGCATGGAATGCATGTTAGCCCTATATCAGGATAAGACGGCTTGGGATATTCAAACTTGCATATCCTTGTCAATAATGTTCCCTCCCCTAGAGAAAGAAGATTCAAGGACTCCCCCTTCGTTTTTAGCCACCGGTGTGAATCACACATCATGCGTACATCGACACGGTGCGGAGCTAACCAGAAATATGGGAGAGTTGAAGTCATGCATCGAGACTGAGGACGTAACTGGAAGAGTCAGGGGAGGGAACTACTCATCATTGAATGTCCCCAGAGCGGATTTATGGTGGTATTGCGGAGGAAAAATCCTGAGACAGTCCCTACCCTCCCAGTGGAAGGGGACATGCGCAATTGTTCAATTGGCAATACCATTCACCTTGGCATTTGAGAAACAAAAGATAATAACGAGGGAAAGGGGTAAAAGGGAAGCGATAGCGAACTCTTTTGACGACCAGGTATACATGGATTTCATAGGGGTCCCAAGAGGGGTACCTGATGAATTCAAGGCCCGAAACCAAATAACCGCCGGTTTCGAGTCTTTGTTTTGGTGGGTCACTATTAACAAAAATGTAGATTGGATAAATTATATTTATTACAACCAACAAAGATTTATAAATTATACTAGAGATGCGGTAAAAGGTATAGCTGAACAATTAGATGACACTAGTAGAATGGCTTGGGAAAATCGACTGGCTCTAGATATGATCTTAGCAGAAAAAGGAGGTGTGTGTATAATGTTAGGAGGGAAATGTTGCACATTTATCCCAAATAACACAGCACCCGATGGTTCAATCACCCGAGCACTGCAAGGGTTAACAACTTTAGCAGAAGAGATGGCTGAAAATTCAGGAGCAGACACTTCCCTGACGGGGTGGCTTGAATCCTGGTTTGGAAAATGGAAAGGCATGATAATCTCGGTTTTTACCTCCCTGATCATGGTTGTCGGAATACTAATAACCATCGGGTGTTGTATTATTCCTTGTGGAAGAGGGCTGACACAGCGATTGATTGAGACAGCTTTGACGAAGCAGATGTCAAGACAAAGAGGCCAGGAAGAAAGTATATACCTGTTAGGTAATGACAAAGTGGATAGTATCAACGGAAATACAGACATTGAAAAGGCGGCTGAACTAATGCTCAGAGGATTTGAGAGGACATATGAGAACCCTCCGCAGTATGTAGAAAACAACAAGGATTAAGTAAAAGAAAAGGGGGAATTGTGAGAATAAGAAATACTGAAATGTTGTTTCTACAGCTTGTGGAAAGTTACCAAGAAGTCATTTGTGCACAACATAATGAAATCACTGAAAAAGAGAACTGATAAGGATATGTCAGTGGAGACCTTAAGACAGTACATCTCTGACAAAGAGAACTGATAAGGGTATGTGGAGACCTTAAGACAGTACATCACTGACAAAGAGAATTGATAAGGGTATGTAAGTACAGACCTTGGGACAGTACATCACTTAAAAATTGTGCTTAGGCAGGTAACAGAGAAACAGCAAGAGTTAGAACAAAGGATGTAGTGAATAAGAAACTGCCCCACTAAGATAAAGGCTGACAGCTGCAAGTTAAAACACATAATGGAGAGCCAAATAAGGTAAAACAAAAACAACAGTTAGGGGCTAGAAAGTTAGAGTAGGGGGAGAAGTAAACAGAGGAGGAGACTGTAGCAACCATAGGATAGGTTAGTGTCATAATACGTTATAACCAATAATGTAAAATAAAGGCGTGGACAAATGGATTTGTCTTGTATAAACATGAACTGAATATGTTGATCGGTGTGCCTGCTTGTTGGACACTCGATCTTGCAAGAACGTTAAATAAACTTACTTCTTCAGAGTTTGACTTGGTGTAAATTATTATTAAGTGGGCTACGTTTCTCACAAGTACATTGATCATTCATTAATTCATTTTAAGCATATATGAAATGGTTATACAATTACCCTTTTATGGCATAACTAATTGTCCCTCCTTTGACAGAGCAAGTTCTAACACTAATTGCTTTTTCTGGTAGCTGTCCAACCTGTGTTCATACATCCTCTTACATCGCCTAATTAATTTCTAAAAGTTGCCAAATTAAGTACGTCACATATAAAACCATGATACCCAAAACCACTATCAGGACATGGGAGATAATTCTAAACCAGGGGTGTATCTGCACGTCTGACCCCCAGTTCCATAAGTCCTCACACCAGGTAGAATCATTTATCTCATCAATCTCATCTTGTAGCATCTTCGACTGTTGCTCCAAATTGTAGTACACGAGAGCAATGACTTCTCGCTGCTGTCTCTCTTTACCCAAGCGTGTGGGCAATGGCTGAATAGTATATTCATAGTCCCGGAGGTAATTTGTCAAATCTCCTTAATACTTTCTGTCACAGTTATCGTTTCTGTCTTTTGTTTCTGTATCTCTACCAACTCCATCTTCCCTACTGGGGTTGGTATTTGTGGGTTGAACCAAAATGTACTGTTGCTCACCGGCCAAGTCCGTTTCTGTCCATACTGGTACTCCTTTGCTGTGGTGGTTAAGCAATATCTGCCCTTTCCCATATAGGACACATGGGTTAACCCTGACAATGCTTTCCTAGTCTTCATGGTGCAATTTACAGTGGCATTAAATCCACATTTTGATTGTGCCACTTTATCTATCGGATGAGGACATATGATCACCTGGTTTTCCAGACTACACTCAGACAATGGACAATGTTGTTCCAATTACTTATTTTCCAATTTCCATAGCATAGGGTAAAATATCGTTGTGTTTTATGTATCACTCCTGTATTTTCTACTTTGTATAATTGCATCCCTAACGTATCTCTCAGAATTACAGGTATTCCCAACACTACTCCAATACTCATAGATCCTGTATTTACTCATTCCTGATCTTTCCATACTTTAAGTTTTCTGATTTGGCAGCTGGTAATTTTATCATTTATGTGACTAGCTAAGTCCTCCAACTGGGTGTAATTTCTCCAAACTGGTACCTGCCCTGCATCAATTTGCCTCCAATTTTCCTTCGTTTCTTCTAACATCCACGGACCATATGTACTACAAACACATTCATTATTTGAAATGTCACTGTTCACTAATATTATATGTTACTGGTTACTCGGCCCTGAGTCCCTACAGTGACTATTGGGATCATCAGGACTATTGCCACTCCTATAGCTTTGCCCATTTCACAATCTGGGATCACTGGGTATACTCTGGTGAGTCCTTTCGGAGTACAATTGTCCATTGTCCCTTTTCTCTCGGCTAGCCGAGCCAGATATGGGCTGTCTATCCAATCGGGCACCTCCCCCCTTTGGATCTGATCGAGGTTGTGTCGTGTCTGTCCCACCATCCACAAGCCATAAGCGTGGCAGAGTTGTCCCTGTCTTAGCTTTGTGGCATATTCCTGTGCTCTATCTATGAGGTGGTTGACGGTTCTGGCATGTGCCTCTAATATCGTAATTCCGTCTAATTGTATCTCTGTGCCCTCTTTTCCCAGATTGGTCTGATCCTCCTGATTTTTCTCTGCTCTCTTTAAGAGTCCCTTCATTACTCCTTTAAGGTGTTCCATCTTTTCAGTCATGCCAAAGACTTGCTGGTTGATAGGTTAATTGGCCATTATAAATTGCCCCTGGTATAATTAGGTGGTAGGGAAATATAGGGAAGGTGGGGATGTGGAAGGAACATGGAATCAGTGCAGGATTAATAAAAATGGGTGGCCGACGGCTGGCACAGACTCGGTGGATCGAAGGGCCCGCCCAAATGCTGCATCTCCAAACTAAACCAAACTAACCCTTGGATATCTAATGAGTTTACTATGGAGGCACCGGTATTGAATCCGGTAGCAACGTCATTAACTATCCCCCTCTTTGTTCTATAGAGCGGATCCTGACCTCTAAATCTAGTGGCACCCATGGCATCGGCAGCCTGCTGCATTACAATCTTACTTAATACATTATACATATTTCTTGCCTGTTCCGTACAACATCCTGGCATTTGCATCCCTGAGATATTGACCAGGACAGTCACAATCTCATGTTTAACATTATCAAACAACGCTTCCCCTGTGCTCGATGTACCCACACACATCCAAGTTCCTTTCAACTTTCCTTATCATCTGTTGCCCAATGGGAGGGGCACAAACAATTCCAAAGACACAGCTCTCAATTACCCCTTCCCCTTTCTGTCTGGTCACGCAGTTAGCACGGTCATCTGTGGAACACCGTACACATACTGCATCTTTGTTCGGATTCACCGTAAGCCATGCAGTCAAGTAGGTTTACTGGCCGTTATTCACTTACCGTCCAAGATGTTGTGCAATGCCCCTTGGTTCATATAGTCCATATTAATACTCCTTTCACCAATCCGTTGTGCATCCATTACCGGGTCTTTGTTCTTCCTCTCCGGATATTAGCATCAGGCCCCACAGCCACTGCAGTCCGGTTCTTTCCCATTCGCCACTAGTGGTTATATCTGTAATTTAAACACACTGCCCTGGTGGTAACCAGGTGTTAGCCTTTGTCCATGTTGTGAGTCTCCCCCGATGAGGGATACATGTCTACCTGTGGGGACCGAACATGGCCTGGGGAATCCAGGAGATAATTTATATTCTTATCATCTCTACTCTTTCGAAATTATCTATATGGTCCCGTTGTGCTCGGGTTTCGTTCCCCACAATCCTTGCCCAGTTAGTAACCCATCTAATAATAATCCAATGCCTATCAATACTACCATTATTCCCTTGATTATATTTTTTCAGTTTGACCATGTATTTCCATCGCCCTTCCCTTTACCATTACTTTGTCTCCGACAACAGGCACCTTTGTATGTTCCTCTATCATGTTTCTATAGAACCTCCTGCCTCACATTGTGCAGTTGTCTGCACAGCTCCTTCACAAATCTTTAACCCTTTCTTTCATGGGTCCTACTTCCTTACTACCTGCTACGACATACCTTGGCAGTCTCATCACCCTTCCTGTCACCGTATTCATCAAGTCCTTTCCTACTTTAGCTACACCACTCTGTCCTTTTTGTTCCTTTTTCAAAATATCCTTTACTAGCTGACTAAGAGTTCTAACATTCTGGTCCACATTTTCCAAATCTATAGTATTGACAATTGAAGTTCCCGTATTAAGGACTGTGGCTGCGTCATTCACTAAACTATATTTATGTCACTTTCCCTTTATATTCCCTCATTGCCAAATTCCTGTCTCAACAATTGTTACAGTAATACCTTGTACAACTCTCGGGTCTTCTCAGGGCACCAGCCAGTTGGCTGGATATCTGAGATACTCAATATTACCGGTACCAACTCAAGCTTTATATTATCATATACAATTTTATTAGTTTTTATTATCGCAAGTCCATTTTCTGGTCCTGCAATTAAGGCAGGGCAAGGGAGACCAGTCACTTGTGACTGCTGGGTTGCAACCTTACTCGTCGGTAATTCGGATGTGGGGGTAACCGTGGGGGTTGGTGCTTCTTGTCTGTTTAATCCCACAACCTGGAATAGGAACTGTCCTTTTTTTGAGAGCTTTAATATCTTGCGCTAGGGAGAGTTCGAGGATTGTCTGCACTCACTTTTGCTCTATCTCATGCTTTCCTTGTGTTACTACTATTCCCAAATAAGAAACATTTTCCTTCAATATCTGTGCCTTTCTCAGCTTAACTTTCACTCTGACCTTCTGGAGGAAGGTGGAATATCGATCAATTATTACAAAATCCCTGGGAAAGACACGTCCAGGTGAACCGTTGTCCCTGGAACGTAAACTTAAAGAACCCACAGCTAATATATCAATTACATTTTGTTTATTGATTCCAATTTCTTATGCCCAGACTTGGTTGTATTTCTTGTACGTTAAAGACAGAAGTGCTTGCAACTATCTCTTCTTCTCAAGCACTTTGTCTCATTGATAAAGATGCTGTGACATTTGATGTCTGCAATTAAATTCTTAAATTCTCAAAGCTGCTAGATCTCTTGCTGTGGCATCAGTTCTCATATGGCCTTGGAACCTGCCGTCACCTGCTTAAAAAGAATCCATTGTGGCTCTGCCCCTGAGCCCAGTGGGTTAATTTGTCCAACACTATCCGTCAATTTAAAATTCAAGGTTTAATAATGTCCATTCTATATATTTTTGACTCTCAGCAATGCAAAAAGCTGCAGCGGATTAAGTTCTTTGTTTGTCTCCAAGGGGGCGGAGCAAAACATTTTCAGCTGAGTCACTTTACGTAACCTTTCTTTTCTGATCAAAAAGAACTACTGTCCATTTTAAACTTTTTTTTCAATCCTTTTGGTATCCTTAGGGTTGCTTTCCTTTGAAGTTGAAAATGCCACAAATGCTTGTGTTGTTTTCCAACCCCAAGGAAAGCATCTCCGTCAGGAAAGACAGCATTTTAGATTAAACCCCTAATGTTTCCGAACTTTTAGCATCTTTTGTAAGAGGTTTCGAATCCAAGGATTTTTTTTAATGTCAAAGATGCTCCCAAATTCCAATTCACTGCACTAAATATTTAAAAATCAAAACTGCCGATGTTATATGAACGAGTACTGTGTCCGGAACTGAAGACTCCTCCAAAACATGACATGGCCACAAATGAAATTTCCAGTTTTTCAACTTAGCAGGTCAATTCACCTTAATAATATAAACTTAACTCAGACTTATTAACTTATTATACTTATTACACAGAACAGAATAGCACGTGCTTTTTTTTAAGATGGTAAATTACGTCATTCTTCTTGTTCTTTCTTCAGGTGCCTTTTCAAAGGTCTGTAATAAAACCAAAAACTAAAGAAAATGTTATTTAACATTCTTACAACAAAAGATTTAACACCAGCTCCTTACACAAATTTTAATCTTTCCCATTATCTCCTTTTTTATCCTTCTCTCCCTTAAAACAATATCCAATTCCTGACATTTGCTACTTAAACACAATCAGTAAAACATGTCTTCAATTTTAGACTGTAAAATAAAACAATAGCAGAGTTTCTAATTAAAACAATATTCTAACCCTCAAACTGGACCTCGGCGAAAAATTCCAATCTGAAGCCTAAAACACTGCTTCAATTGGATTTTTGCCAGACATCTTCAGACCTTCAAGGCTGTAGCTTATCTCTTAGAAAATTGTTCATTGCCTTTTCACAGTTGCAAAACCAATTAAAAAAATAAAACTTGAACTTAAAATATAATTCAATTTTATATCCCATTCCTGGGTGCACAATCTTAAATCGAAATGAACACACTCAACAATCACTTTTCACACTCATTAAATTCCAAACAACTTAATAGACTCATGCTTTCAACATTAAAGCCAGACAACAAAGAGTTAACGACAGTCAGTTCTGCGGAACACAATTTGTACATTCCAGAGACATTCAATTCATGGAAGCTTCCAACATTCACGCATTCAAATCAAAGACACAGTAACTTGTTTTTACTCTAAAACATACCTATCTTTAAAAACACATATCTACCGTGGCGCTTCTGCATCTTCCTTGAGTGGGCAAACGGACGTGGGCCGCCTTTCTCCAGAGGACATGGTTTACTTGCCCCCGGGGCAGCCCTTCTTCCTTTCAAGCCGTCAGGCCCATGCTTCCTTCTACTTTCTCAAACCCTAGTTCTTTTCTATGAATCAAGCAGCGTTAAAACGAAAGAAAACGAACAAGACACAAGAAAACGAATAGACACAGTAACACAAACAAAGGACGAACCACACACAAGGAGACCAACAGGCGCAGTTAATGTTGGGATCAACAGAATTTTTAGAGTCTTTTAGTTTTCCCCTTCACTAATTGGTATTCCTAATTTAAGGGCGTTTTCTTGCCAACTTGATAGGAGGATTAGTTAAAGTTACTGACAAATTATTATCTAAACAGTGACTTACAAATTATCATCCAAACATTTACTGACAAATTATCTTATTCGAACCATTTAATTCACAAACAAGCGTTATCTTACTTAACCTCAGTCCCATCAGCCGTCCTCGAAAGGAACAGACCGAACCGGACCTAAAAAAATAAAACTTTAACCTCAGTCCCATCAGCCGTAGTCAAAACTAAACTACTAAACCAGGCCTAAAAATAAAACCTTAACCTCACGGCCGGAGCCCCTCTTTGCGCGTATCAGTTCCCAGCCGGGTAACCTGACCTTCAGCCGTACCTACATCGACTGAACTTTGTCTTCTCTAATCTGCCAGTCTGTTCGTTGTTCTCGTCCAGGCGATCTTACCTGACCATAAGCGAGTGATCAAACTTTCATCGGACTACGAGGCAGAGGAAAACCGACATGGTAATGTTTCAACTACTCACATCGGGGGCCCATTTCACCTCTCCCCATCCAAGACGAGTCTGATTCTGATTTCACTGATGATCGGCGGTCGTCTGTTGAGATTCCACTTCTGACACCAAATGACCATCTGAGTTATTTTTGCCCTCAGTCTGGTTCAGTAAATATACCGAGTCGGATGTGTAGGTAAAATCAATTACTTTGTTTGCGCAGTCGCCGGCGGACTTACTCTCATACAGCGGAACTGACTCCACCACAGTCTGTATGATCCTCCAGAGTAAGTGTCCGTTTGTGATACAGATACTACTGTTTATACATTAAGATTCATGCTACGCCTCCTTGTTTAACCAATTAGTGCGGTACAATTCAACTTCAACCACGTGATAACATGCAGTACATCTGTTATTGAGGTTAACAATACACTCTTTTCTGAACACATACTTGTTACTAACATAATATTGTTTTGCACCAGCAAGATAAAAGAAAGCAGACAAGCAAGATAAATTAGCAAAAGGAGAGAAGTCAGCAACAAACATTCTGGTCTCACTCCCCACATTTATCATGAGTTCTGCCTCTACATTGTGACAGTTGATCCTGTTATCTTATCAAAGAACAAAGAAGAAAGAAAATTACAGCACAGGAACAGGCCCTTCGGCCCTCCAAGCCTGTGCCGATCCAGATCCTCTATCTAAACAGGTCGCCTATTTTCTAAGGGTCTGTATCTCTTTACTTCCTGCCCATTCATGTATCTGTCTAGATACATCTGAAAAGACGCTATCATGCCCGCGTCTACCACCTCCGCTGGCAACGCGTTCCAGGTACCCACCACCCTCTGCGTAAAGAACTTGCCACGCATATCCCCCCTAAACTTTTCCCCTTTCACTTTGAACTCGTGTCCCCTAGTAATTGAATCCCCCACTCTAGGAAAAAGCTTCTTGCTATCCAACCTGTCTATACCTCTCATGATTTTGTACACCTCAATCAGGTCCCCCCTCAACCTTCGTCTTTCTAATGAAAATAATCCTAATCTACCCAAGCTCTCTTCATAGCTAGCGCCCTCCATACCAGGCAACATCCTGGTGAACCTCCTCTGCACCCTCTCCAAAGCATCCACATCCTTTTGGTAATGTGGCGACCAGAACTGCACGCAGTATTCCAAATGTGGCCGAAGCAAAGTCCTATACATCCGTAACATGACCTGCCAACTCTTGTACTCAATACCCCGTCCGATGAAGGAAAGCATGCCTTATGCCTTCTTGACCACTCTATTGACCTGCGTTGCCACCTTCAGGGAACAATGGACCTGAACACCCAAATCTCTCTGCACATCAATTTTCCCCAGGACTTTTACATTTACTGTATAGTTCACTCTTGAATTGGATGTTCCAAAATGCATCACCTCGCATTTGCCCTGATTGAACTCCATCTGCCATTTCTCTGCCCAACTCTCTAATATATCTATATTCTGCTGTATTCTCTGACAGTCCCCTTCACTATCTGCTACTCCACCAATCTCAGTGTCGTCTGCAAACTTGCTAATCAGACCACCTATACTTTCCTCCAAATCATTTATGTATATCACAAACAACAGTGGTCCCAGCACGGATCCCTGTGGAACACGACTGGTCACACGTCTACATTTTGAGAAACTCCCTTCCACTGCTACTCTCTGTCTCCTGTTGCCCAGCCAGTTCTTTATCCATCTAGCCAGTACACCCTGGACCCCATGCGACTTCACTTTCTCCATCAGCCTACCATGGGGAAGCTTATCAAACGCCTTACTGAAGTCCATGTATACGACATCTACAGCCCTTCCATCATCAATCAACTTTGTCACTTCCTCAAAGAATTCTATTAAGTTGGTAAGACATGACCTTCCCTGCACAAATCCATGTTGCCTATCACTGATAAGCCCATTTTCTACCAAATGGGAATAGATCCTATCCCTCAGTATCTTCTACAGCAGCTTCCTTACCACTGACGTCAGGCTCACCGGTCTATAATTAGCTGGATTATCCCTGCTACCCTTCTTAAACAAGGGGACAACATTAGCAATTCTCCAGGCCTCCGGGACCTCACCCGTGTTTAAGGATGTTGCAAAGATATCTGTTAAGGCCCCAGCTATTTCCACTATCGCTTCCCACAGTAACCTGGGATAGATGCCATCCGGACCTGGGGACTTGTCCATCTTAATGCCTTTTAGAATACCCAACACTTCCTCCCTCATTATGCCGACTTGACCGAGAGTAATCAAACATCTGTCCCTAACCTCAACATCCGTCATGTCTCTCTCCTCGGTGAATACCGATGCAAAGTATTCGTTTAGAATCTCACCCATTTTCTCTGACTCCACGCATAACTTTCCTCCTTTGTCCTTTAGTGGGCCAATCCTTTCTCTAGTTACCCTCTTGCTCCTTATATATGAATAAAAGGCTTTGGGATTTTCCTTAACCCTGTTTGCTAAAGATATTTCATGACCCCTTTTAGCCCTCTTACTTCCTCGTTTCAGATTGCGCCTACAAGCCCGATATTCTTTCAAATCTTCGTCTTTCTTCAGCCGCCTAGACCTTATGTATGCTTCCTTTTTCCTCTTAGCTAGTCTCACAATTTCACCTGTCATCCATGGTTCCCTAATCTTGCCATTTCTATCCCTCATTTTCACAGGAACATGTCTCTCCTGCACGCGAATCAACCTCTCTTTGAAAGACTCCCACATATCAAATGTGGATTTACCTTCAAACAGCTGCTCCCAATCTACATTCCCCAGCTCCTGCCGAATTTTGGTATAGTTGGCCTTCCCCCAATTCAGCACTCTTCCTTTTGGACCACTCTCATCTTTGTCCATGAGTATTCTAAAACTTACGGAATTGTGATCACTATTCCCAATGTAGTCCTCTACTGAAACTTCAACCACCTGGCCGGGCTCATTCCCCAACACCAGGTCCAGTATGGCCCATTTCCGAGTTGGACTATTTACATACTGCTCTACAAAACCCTCCTGGATGCTCCTTACACATTCTGCTCCATATGGACCTCTAAAACTAAGTGAATCCCAGTCAATGTTGGGAAAATTAAAATCTCCTATCACCACCACCCTGTTGCTCCTACATCTTTCCATCATCTGTTTACATATTTGTACCTCTATCTCACGCTCGCTGTTGGGAGGCCTGTAGTACTGCCCCAACATTGTTACCGCACCCTTCCTATTTCTGAGTTCTGTCCATATTGCCCATATAACACCCATGCACTGATACCCTCTGTCTTCTGTGACCAAGCCAGTTCTGTATCCATCTTGCCAGCTCACCTCTGATCCCATGTTACTTCACCTTTTGTACCAGTCTGCCATGAGGGACCTTTAAAAAGGCTTTACTAAAGTCCATATAGATGACATCCACTGCCCTTCCTTCATCAATCATCTTCGGCACTTCCTCAAAAAGCTCAATCAAATTAGTGAGACACGACCACCCCTTCATAAAACCATGCTGAGGATTGGACACAGGGCAGTCTTTGAGGTGGACAGGGGTAGAAACTGGATGAGGGTCAACTGATACCCCACCAGCCTGAGGATAGGACCCAGGACAGTCTTTGAGCTGGACAGCGGTAGACACTGGATGAGGGTCCACTGATACCCCACCAGCCTGACGATAGGATACAGGGCAGTCTTTGAGGTGGACAGGGGTAGACACTGGATGAGGGTCCACTGATCCCCCACCAGCCTGTGGATAGGACACAGGGCAGTCTTTGAGGTGGACAGGGGTAGACACAGGATGAGGGCCCGCTGATACCCCACCATCCTGAGTACAGGACACAGGGCAGTCTTTGTGGTGGACAGGGGTGGACACTGGATGGTCTCGACCTGATGTTGGTCTGGGCTGATGCTGGACGTTCCAATCTGGACACCTAGAAAGGTGACACGATGTTATACCAGCTGGGCCTTACATGAATGGTCTTTAAGTCCAGCTCCCAAAGTAACTGTAGTAGTTCTGGTAAAAGGGTTAAATGTGGGCACACGTCTGTGGTGATGATGAGGAGATCATCGACATATTGCAGCAAGAAGGAAAACTATGAAAGGCTCATAAGTGCCCCGGCCATACGTTTGTGTAAAATAATGGGATTATTATCGAACCACTTGTGACAGACATGTCCAGGGGTATCTCTGGTCCTCAGAAGTGAATGTGAATTTAAATTGCTTCTCTAGTTTTACGTGGATACTCCAATAACCATTCGAGATATCCAGGGTGGAGAAGACAGCCCTGCCGCTGGGAATCCGGGAGAGTAGGGTGGGTGTCTCTCAGACAACCGGGTTTACACAAGGGTGACTGAGTTGAGTTTGTGGTGGTAAATTATCAGTCACCAGCTGCCATCCGGTTTTCTAACCGGCCAAATCCGGCAGTTAGTAGTGAATGTGTCTTTGTGAACTACACCCTGGTATAACAATGACCTGATAGTGTCTGGAATATATGATATAATCTCAGCTCGCTAAGAATACTGCTTCATGGAGCATGCAATGTTCAGTTAATTTCTTCGGGTCTGTTCATGTTTCCACAGTCATCTTTCTGGGTTGTGAATACACTCAGCACCGACTCGACAATCGCCGCTACCTTCGGGTCATCAGAGGTGTTTGGTTCCCACTCTTCTGGTACTTTAATCATGTATATTGAGGGTGCACTGGACACCAGAGTAGGGGTTTGGTTTAATGGTCTACCATATACAAATATAGTGATCATCCATTACTGCTGATAACCTTTGAGCACATTACTGCCCAGTAGTCCCTGTCCATTGTGCAGGATCATATAAAAGGGAGTCAGGACTTTGAAATGAACTCTGTTCCCTCTCCTACACCACTGTAAGATCTGATCAAGGGTCACAGATTAACCAAAAGGAGTTCGAAGGGTCACAAGCAGTTTATTGAGGAGTGACAGTTCAAATAGAGCACCAAATCAGAATAGACATAGTAGACATACGACCTGGGACAGGTGAGAAAGGCTTTCTGGCTATGGATCAGATGTTGGAAGCTATTATGAAAGACGTTATAGCAGATCACGTATAAAAATTCAAGGTGATCAGGCACAGTCAACATGATCTTTTTGAAAGGGAAATCATGTTTAACCAATTTACTAGAGTTCTTTGAAGAAGTATCATGTGCTGTGGATAAAGATAACCGGTGGATGTACTGTACTTAGATTTCCAGAAGGCATTTGCTAACGTGCCACCTCAAAGGTTATTGCAGAAAATAAAAGCTAATGGTATAGGTGGTAGCATATTGGAATAGATAGAAGTTTGGCCAGCTAACATGTCACAGAGGGTCGGCAAAACAAAGAACAAAAACAAAGAAAATTACAGCACAGGAACATGCCCTTCAGCCCTACAAGCCTGCGCCGATCCACATCCTCTATCTAAACAGGTCGCCTATTTTCTAAGGGTCTGTATCTCTTTGCTTCCTGCCCATTCATGTATCTGTCTAGATACATCTTAAAAGACGCTATCGTGCCTGCGTCTACCACCTCCGCTGGCAACGCGTTCCAGGCACCCACCACCCTCTGCGTAAAGAACATTCCACGCATATCCCCCCTAAACTTTTCCCCTCTCACTTTGAACTCGTGACCCCTAGTAATTGAATCCCCCACTCTGGGATAAAGCTTCTTGCTATCCACCCTGTCTATACCTCTCATGATTTTGTACACCTCAATCAGGTCCCCCCTCAACCTCCGTCTTCCTAATGAAAATAATCCTAATCTGCTCAACCTCTCTTCGTAGCTAGCGCCCTCCATACCAGGCAACATCCTGGTGAACCTCCTCTGCACCCTATCCAAAGCATCTACATCCTTTTGGTAATGTGGCGACCAGAACTGCACGCAGTATTCCACATGTGGCCGAACCAAAGTCTTATACAACTGTAACATGACCTGCCAACCCTTGTACTCAATACCCCGTCCGATGAAGGAAAGCATGCCGTATGCCTTCTTGACCACTCTATTGACCTGCGTTGCCACCTTCAGGGAACAATGGGTCATTTCCTTTTTGGTAAGATGTAACAAGTAGTGTGCCACAGGGATCAGTGCTGGGGTCTCAACTTTTTACAATTTATAAAAATGACTTGGACAAAGGGGCTGAAGGTATGGTTGCCAAATTTGCTAATGGCACAATGATAGATCGGAAAGTAAGTTATGAAGAGGATATAAGTGGGCTATAAAGGGATATAGAGGTTGGATAAGTCCACACAATCTTTATTACAGTGATCATTTAGGAATGCTCTGGATCAGAATGTGGTGCTATTCCAGCCAACATTAGCAGCATCCAGGTCTTGGAACACGATGTACATCCTGTCTGGAGAAATGTGCAGGTGCTTGTTGACCAGCTCCAACTGAATTTTGGAGTAAGTTCTAGCAAATGGAGTATACTGTGAGAAAATGTGGAATTGTTTATTTTAGCATGAAGAATAAAAAAATTCAGCATATTGTCTGAATGATGAGTGATTGCAGAGCTCTACGATGCATGAGGAAATAGGTGTCCTAGTGCATGTATTATATATGGTTTTTATGTAGGTACAACACATAATTAGGCAACTAATCGAATATTACCATATATTGCAGGAGGATTTAAATACTAAAGCAGGGAGTTTATATTTCAATTATACAGGACATTGATGAGACCACATCTGGTGTATTGTGTACAGTACTGGTATCCTTATTTAAGGAAGGATGTAAAAGAGTTGCGAGCAGTTCAGAGAAGGTTTACTCCACTCATACCTGGAAGGAGCGGGCTATCATATGAGGAAAAGTGGACAGGCTGGTCTTATATCAGCTGGAGTTTAGAAGATTAAAAGGCGATTTGATTGAAACATAAGATTCTGAGTGTGGGATAGAGCAAGTGAGGGCGACAGAGAGAGAGAGAGAGAGAGCTCAGCTCATCTGCTGCTGAAACCCTCATCCCTGCCTTTGTTACCTCGAGACTTGACTATTCTAACACACTCCTGGCTGGTCTCCCACATTCTACTCACTGTAACCTGTGGTCATCCAAAACTCTGCTGCCATCTGCTAATTTACACTAAATTCAGTTCACCCAACATCCCTGTGCTCACCGATTTACATTGGCTCTTGGTCCAGTAACACCTCAATTTTAATATTCTCTCTCTTGTGATCAAATCCCTCCATGTCCTCATCCCTCTGATTATCCCAATCCACTGTCCATTTCCAATATTCCTGAAACTTGTTCATCGTAAAGTATTTTTTTAATTCCCTTTTTAAAGTGATTTTCTTTCCCTCTGTCTCTCTCCCTGACCACACATTTCATCTCTCCAGCTCCACTGATGCTGTGGAAGTTTGGATCCATGAAATGGTGTGAGCTGTACTGCCAGTTACATCCAGCACATTGTACAGGACACCCAGGCTGGCCGGGGTGATAGCGTGGGTGTAACATGTGTGTGTCTGTAGTGTGAGGAGGGGTCTGAATATGGTGCCAATCAGCCATTCCGGCAGCTTTGATGTACGTCTTTAAAACTTGGTCCTTGCATGTCCACTGACCGCCTGTGTTACTCACTCTCAGCTGAACATGCATTCAGCAGCACGCGGAACCCACTACAGTGTTATTTAAAAGGACCAGGAATCCATCTTACTGGTGAGGGGCTTTTGACTTACTTCTGCTATTGCAAATTTAGTGGAGGTGCTGTGGATTGTTTTCTGGAGGTTGTGTTATGAGCTGCTGCAGACATTCAGGGAGGACAGAGGATTTGGTGACCGAACTCTGGACGAGGTATGGGGACTGTAGCTACAGTGTCTCTGGGTCTGCAATATGATCAACAAATGGAGCAGAGAGGGGAAGCTCTGTAAAGAGGGAGGAGGAGGGGTCTCTGCCCTATCTACCCCTGATTTTCCAGCAGCGAAAATAGCAGTGGTCCTGATACCGAGCCCTGGGGAACACCACTGTATACTCCCATTGTGTCTGAACAACAACCTTTCAGCACTTCTCTTTGTTTACTGTTCCTTAGCCAATGTTATATCCACACTGTCACTGTCTCTTAGGGTTCAGTTTTCCTAACCTGTCTAGAAAATGTCACTTGACCAAACACCTTTTGCAAGTCCATATTTATAACTTTAATCACACCACCCTCATCAACCCTCTCCAATTTTCAAATTTCCTCCACTTAAATATTGGGAAGAATGAAGCCATTGCTTTCACTTCCCACTCCAACTCTGCTCCCTTGCGATGTTTTCGGTCCCTCTCCCTGGTAAAAGTCTGAGATTCAGACAATCTGTTTTCAACCTTGGTGTCACATTTGAGCACAAAATGAGCTTAAACCTCATTTTCAGGATATCATTACAACCTCCTATTTCCACCTCAGTAACATCGCCCGACTTCACCCCGTCTCAGCCCATCTGCTGCTGAAACCTCAATCATGCCTTCATCACCTCTGTGTGATTATTCCAACTCACTCCTGACTGATCTCCCACATTCTACGCTCTGTAAACCTGTAATCCAAAACTCTGCTCCCCATGTCTTAGCTCACACCAAGTCCCGTTTATCTATCACTGACTGACATTGGCTCGCAGTCAAGCAATGTCTTGATTTTAAAATTCTTATCCTTGTTTTCAGATCCCTCAATTGTCTCGCCCCTCCCTATCTCTGTAATTTCCTGCAGCCCCATAACCCACAGAGATATCTGTGCTCCTCGAATTCTGACCTGTTGTGTATCTCTGATTTTAATCACGGAACCACTGGCGGCCGTGCCTTCAGCTGCCGGGGGCCCAAGCTCTGTAATATCCCCCTACACCTCTCCACACCTGTCTACATCGCTTTCCTCCTTTTAGACATTCCTTAAAACCTACCTCTTTCACTAAGCTGTTGGCCATCTGACCTTATATGGCTCCGTTTCATACATCGTTTTATAATGCTCCTGTGAAGCATCTTGGGACGTTTTATAACATTAAATCCAACCACCGACATTAGACTGACTCGTCAGTAATTAGAGGCTTTACTCCATCTCTCCTTTTTTAAAGAGAGTGCTACATTTACAACCCTCCAGTCCTTTGTCATCACTCCCATATCCAAGGAGGATTGGAAGATTCTGGCCAGTGCTTCTGTTATTTCAACCATTCCTTCCCTCAGAAATCCTCATACATTCCATCCAGACTGGCTAAATGTTCTCATTTATTGTGGGGCAAATAAGCGTTGCATTGAAAGGTGTTAACTGAACCTGTTTGTTTATTCACTGGAATTAATGTCAGTCCCCATGGACCCTAATTGTGTTACTGGAGGGTTTCCATCTTCTATTAATAAGAGACTCCTTTCAATGTGTTCTTCCATAGTGTCAGCGGGAGATCAGCCCCTGCACTAATAGGGGTCAGCTGCTCCAGAGAGAGAGAGAGGATAGATCAGAATCTGTGAACAATAGATTGGAATGTTACAACAATGGGTCAGAATCTGAGAACAATAGATTGGAATGTTACAATAATGGATCAGAATTTGAGAACAATAGATTGGAATGTTACAACAATGGGTCAGAATCTGAGAACAATAGATTGGAATGTTGCAATAAGGGACAGCAGGAGTTTCTCCTCTTGGCTTTACTGGCTCACTGCAGACTATACTTGGATAACATTAGAAGAGTGGATCTTTTATGCAGTGAGGATGATTCAACCGATTTATTATCCCATCCTCGCTATTATTGGTGTCCCTGGTAAGTTTCTGTATCCAGCTATTAGATTCATAAATCATATTTCACTGAATTAGCGTTCTTGTCATTTAAATAGTGAGAAGACTGAAGGCATTGTCTTCAGTTTCTGCCACATTTCCATTCCCTATCCATGATCTGCATCCCCCTCACTGGCTCTGGTCTGAGGCTGAAAAGGAAGTTTACAACCTCTGGTATCTATTTAATGCTGAGCTGAGTTCATTCCCATAATCTCTCCATCCCCAACCCTGCCTATTGTTATGGTCAGGTGAGCAGGCATCACAGTCGCTCCTCTTGTCATTCCTCTTATTTGACTGCAACAGTGGTTGCCATTTTTAAGCATTGGATGTGTTTTCTGTCTCAGTGAGTATTTTCCCTTTTCCCTTTGGTGTGATGGTGAAGCAGCCAATCGGACCGGTTCTCTTGAGCTTAAACACAAAAGAAGTGAGTTTATCACATTTAACAATCTCAAGCCGATCTAAATAAAATATTAAAAAATACACCATACATCTACGCACACACTCACACGATATTCACAGCGAAATAGATTACAGAGTGAGAAGTAAATATGTGGTTGGATTGGAATCCAGATTAAATACTTAAATAAAATACTCATTCTGTGAGGTTGGATGATTCGCTGGTCTTGATTATGATTTGATTTGATTAGAGATACAGCACTGAAACAGGCCCTTCGGCCCACCGAGTCTGTGCCGACCATCAACCACCCATTTATACTAATCCTACACTAACCCCATATTCCTACCAAACATCCCCACCTGTCCCTATATTTTCCTACCACCTACCTATACCAGTGACAATTTATAATGGCCAATTTACCTATCAACCTGCAAGTCTTTTGGCTTGTGGGAGGAAACCGGAGCACCCGGAGAAAACCCACGCAGACACAGGGAGAACTTGCAAACTCCACACAGGCAGTACCCGGAATCGAACCCGGGTCCCTGGAGCTGTGAGGCTGCGGTGCTAACCACTGCGCCACAGCCGCTTCTGGCTGAAGTAGCATTTTTCAATTCTTTGGCTGGTCAAAGTGCCCTTTGTGGCTGGCCCACATGGCCCAAGGATTTCTTGGAGGCAGACTTGGAGGTGGCTTTATTCCCCTAGTTACTTTGTCTGTCGCAATCTGTAGACTTGTACGATCTACAGTCGCATGTGGTTTTCAAAATTGTGATGCTATCTGGGGAGAGAGAGAGAGAAGGGCACAGTCCTTCTGCTTCTGCACAGTTTGACTCACTGTCTTGTCTGTCTTTGTCCAGGGGAATCTCCCAGGTTTCGAAAAGATGGAAATAAGGTCTCCAGACTGCCTCACTGTATTCTCTGGACCCTTACAATGAGATTCAAGGTTAGAAACCTCTATCCACTCAGGGTTCAGGATACAAGTATTTACACTTGGAGGAGTTTCAAAGTCCATGTGTCAGGATGGCCTTGTATGCCATGTTAATTAATATGATCCGAGGTAATTCAATCACGAGAGCAAGCCAATGATTTGGGGCCAGGCTCATTAGACATGTTGGAGGCCTTGGTGAAAAGGTGTTTGTGATGCCAATTGCAGAGGCCATCTTGGCTGCCAGTTTTTTCAAGGTTAACTGTTACATTTTTTCCATTAAAAGTTTACTGTACGTTCATAATCGATTAATCAAAATTCCTCATTTGGCATATTGTGTTAACTTGTCACCACCGGAGCACATGAAAAGAAATGTGATTATAGAAACATTTCGCTACAGAATTGCGAGAAGGAAAAGAAGGAAACACAAATTTCTTCTCAATAACCACTTATCAAATTCACACATCAGTGTTAGAATTACAGCAGCTGGCATTTTCTGTTACAGTTGTACTGACTTAATTTTTTGGTGTTTTGTCTGGGATGGTTAAGTGTCGGGTTCGACCCTGGACAATGCATCAGCGATTACAGTGTTTTTTTTCTCTCCTGCAATGCAACATTTACCATTCAGGTTCCTGCACCTTGATAATCCTTCTCCCTAAACAGACAGCGTGCAATATTTTTTTTTTAGCCCCTGAGATTTCCTCTGGGCCTTCGTTCTTGCTGAGTTCTGCTTTGAAATTGTTGAGTTTGATCAGCTTTGAGTTTGGGACCTGATCATTGGGTTCTTCAGTGGGTAGATCCACACTGACATTACTTTTAGCTTTCTGGTGAGGTACACAAGTGCTGTTTACTTTAGGGTATTTTCCCTTCACTTGTTTCTTTCCTATGGGGAGGATTTTTTTTCGAATCTGCCCTATGTACTCTCGGACATTAGCACTCGCAGGTGTCTGTCCAGCTTTCACTTCACTCTCTGGCGGCACTTCGACTAAGTGATGCATCTCCCTCACCATCAGCTTGTCTTTTTGGGAACTTTCTTTGTCCTTGTAGTTTTCTGTAAATGTTGTTAGCAGCCTTTTTAGGGTGCCTCTTTGATCTGCATTTAAGGAGGAGAGTGTGTGATTTCATTTATCTAACATGTCAGGGTTGGCTAATTTAAGAGTAGGGGGTTCCGATTGGGAATCCGCCTGGCGCTGCTCTAACCTGTCCTCACTGTCCTTTTAAATCCTCCCCTCCTGACTGTCTGACAGATCTATACTTGTCTGTCCCCTCCACAACCTTTGCTTTTTTCCTCTGGTCTGGGGTGTCAATGAAATAATTTACCTGACTATTCCTTTTGCCACTCGATATGGACCACTGAACCGGAATTTCAGGGATTCACCATGCATTGGGAGACTTAACAATACATGGCCTCTGGGCCGAAATGTTCTGGCCTTGGCATTTTTGTCTGCTTGCATTTTCAGAACTGCCTGGGAGGTCTTTACATGTTCCTGAGCCATTGCACAGGCTCTGGTGAGCCGCTCCCAGAGCATGGAAATCTAGTCTTACATGGAATACTCTTCCTTGTGTCCCAAAAGCTTCTCCTTGATTAGTTTCAGAGGACCCCTCACCTCTTCTCCATAAACTAATTCAAAGAGACTAAAGGCAGTGGAATCATTGGATAAGTCCCAGTAACCAACAGGTGAAATCCCAGCCCTTTGTCCCAGTCATGGGGTTACTCATAGCAGTATGGCCTGACCATTGTCTTGAGGGTCTTGTGGTACCGCTCCAAAGCCCCTTGTGACTGTGGGTGGTAGGCTGAGGATTTTTGCTGGGTTATGAATATGAATATATAGAATATCCATGACCTTTTCAAAAATACTGGATATAAAATGTGTGCCCTGGTCCATCTGGATCTCAGCAGGCAGCCCATATCGGGTAAAGAATTGGGTTAGTCCCTCCGCAACTACCTTGGCAGAGATAGTTCTTCCAGGGAATGGCCTCTGGGAATCGGGTCACCATATCCATAATGGTGAGAAGACATTGGTATTCCCGCTCGTTTGCAGCAGGTGCGGAACACGATCCACCAGTACTCTGCTGAAGTATTCCCCAAAGCTGTTATGGAAATTAGGGGTGCAGGTTTTATTTCAGGTTGGGGCTTCCCCACAACCTGGCACATGTGGTCAGATTTACAGAACTCCACCACATCTCTGTGGAGTTGTGGCTAGTCAAGATGCGGTCTTATGCGGGCTTCAATTTTTCATACACCGACATGTCCAGTCATTGGAATCTCGTGGGCCATTCTTAATATTTCTTTAAGGGACCTCAGTGGCACCACCATCTGGTGAACCGCTTTCCACGTTTCATCCACAGGTCTGTGAGGAGGTCTCCACTTCCTCATCAGCACCACATTCTTTAAATAGTAGCACTCTGGAACTCCATCTGCTTCAGTTTTGGTTTGGACAGTCTGTGCTATATTTTAACACTGGGTCGGGTTGTTGAGTCTCAACTAAGGAAGATCTGTTTAAAACATCCTTTGGGTCCTTTACCTTCCCAAAGAAGGTTTCAGACAACAAGACAGTCAAGTAAACTGTCTGCCGTGTCAGTTCAGGGGTTTGTTTGGCCATGGACCGAGTCACCACACAATCAGGGAGAAAGTCAGGGACCTTCTCCTGTAACTGCTCTGTCTCCCTGACCTCTTTGGTCTCTCTAGAACTACTAGGGAAGCTGCCACCTTTTTCCCCTGTCAATCATTACCCAGGAGCAGGTCGACCCATCCACCGGTAGACTAGGTACAATCGCCATGGTTACCAGTCCTGAAACATGGGTCATACCCCAAGTGCACCAGATATAGTGATATGGACATATACTTCCAATACCATTCTATAACACTCCAGAATTCACTACACCTTTGTTATACCAGGAGAAGGGATTGGGGGCTCCTGCATCCTTGAGTATGATTATTGGTTTACCTGCCTCACTGGAGGGGTATGGGGTCACTTTTCCTGAGGAGACAAATTCCTGGTAACTCTCAGGGATTATGTTAAGTTTTCCTGCACTCTCTGTGGTAGGTTTACTGGGTCTGACTGCCGCAGTCAAAGGCACAGCCTGATCTGCTGTGCTTTTCATCAGGGCCCGCTTTCCTGCACTGATCTGGTGGTCTCTCATTAATCCTATAGGTTTTCGCGTCATTTCCAGCATTCAGCTCGATGGTGTCCTGCCTTATTACGGTGGAAACACACAGGTCTTCGGCCATTACTCCTGCTGTCAGTAACGTCCTATTTGGCCTCAGGATGGGACCCATGTGTCCAGCTTTCCCTTCTTGCCCATGGCTGTTCGGGCTCCTATCACCTACCCTCCTTTTATTCCCGGGTCTTTGTGGTGACGAAGGAAGGGTTTCCCTTTGGGATTAAGGCCTTGTGTAGAAGGGAAAATTCTTCTGCCAGAATTGCAACCTGCCTGGCTCTTTGAACTTTCTGTCCCACTTTGTTGGTTTTAATGGGAGGGAGAGCGAGTTTTTGAACTGCTCGAGATGGATCACCACTCTGAAGTTTTCATATGTGGGCTGTATCTTGAGTATCTGTATCCACTGGTCAAAAGTAAACAGAAAAACAGACTGTAAAATCTTCTATTGTTACATAAAAAGGAAACGTTTGGCGAAGACAAATGTGGGTCCATTACAAGCAGAGACAGGAGAATTTATAATGGAGAATAGAGAATTGGCAGAGAAGCTGAATGATTACTTTGTGTCTGTCTTCGCTGAGGAAGATACAAGAAAATTCCCAGAATTAGAGATCCAAGTGACATGGGAGATTGAGGAAGTGAAGGAAATTAATATTAGTAAGAAGGGTTTATTGGAGAAATTAATGGGGCTGAAGGTTGATAAGTCCACAGGACCTGATATTCTACATCCCAGAGTGTTGAAAGAGGTAGCTATGGAGATAGTGGATGCATTGGTGATCATCTGCAACAATTCTATAGATTCTGGAACGTTTCTGCAGATTGGCAGGCAGAAAATATCACCCCACTATTTAAGAAGGGAGGGATAAAGAAAACAGGGAATTATAGACCTGCTTTCGTACGCCAGTCATTGGGAAAATGCTAGGAATCTATTCTAAAGGATGAGATAAATGGACAGTTAGATAAAAATGATCTGATTGGGCATCGTCAACATGGGCTTATGAATGGCAAATCATGTTTGACGAATCTGTTGGAGTTTTATTGAGGATGTTACTAACACAATTGAGAAAGGGGAGTCGGTGGATTTGGTACACTTGGATTTTCAGAATTCTTTTGATAAAGTCCCCCACAGGAGGTTGGTTAGCAAAATTAAAGCACATGGGAGAGGAGTTAATATACTGGTGTGGATTAAGGATTGGCTAACAGGCAGAAAACAGAGAGCAGTAATAAACAGATCATTCTCACTTTGACAGGCTGTGACTAGTTGTGTACCACAAGGATCATTACTTGGGCCCCAGCTGTTAACAATATCTATCAATGATTTGGATGTGGGGATCAAATGTAATATTTCCAAGTTCGCAGATGACATAAAACTAGGTGGGAATGTATGTTGTGAGGACGATGCAAAGCGGTTTCAAGGGGATTTGGGCAGACATAGTGACTGGGCAAGAACATGGCAGATGTAATATAATGTGGAATAATATGGAGGTATCTACTTTGGTAGGAGGAACAGATGTGCAGAGTCTTTCTTAAATAGTAAGAGATTAGAAAGTACCGATGGACAAAGGGACCTGGGTGTCAGGAAGTCACTGAAAACTAACAGGCAGGTGCAGCAAGCAGTTCGGAACGCTCATGGTCTGTCAGCCTTTATCGCAAGATGATTTGAGTACAGCAGTAGTGAAGTTTTGCTTCAATTGCATCGAACCTTGTTTAGACCGCACCTGGAGTGCTGTGTGCAGTCTTTGTTCGCTTACCTTAGGAAGCATATTATTGCCATAGAGGGAGTGCAAAGAAAGTTCACCAGACTTGTTCCCGGGATGGCAGGACTGTCCTATGAAGAGAGATTGGGGAAATTGGCCCAGTATTCTCTAGAGTTTCGAAGAACGAGAGTTGATCTCATTGAAACCTACAAAATATTTAAAGGGGTAGACAGGGTGGATGCATGTATGATATTTCCCCTGGTTGCAGAGACTCCAACCAATGGATACAATTTCAAAATAATGGGGAAGCCACTTAGGACTGCTATGAGGATAAATGTTTTGACTCAGAGGGTTGTGAATCTTTGGAATTCTCCACCCTAGTGGGCTGTAGAATCTTAGTCATTGAGTATGTTTAAAGTATAGATTGACAGATTTCTAAGTGCAAATGACATACTGTGTGAAAAAGGCATTGAAGTGGATGATCAGCCATGGTCATATTGAATGGTGGAGCAGGCTCTATGGGTTGAACGGCTCACTCCTGCACCGATGTTCCTACATTCCCAAGCTGCTTAACTCTTTCAAACTGGAGGTAAGCTTAGTCAGGCTGCCTTCGGAGGGTTCAGATTTTTTGCTGGTACACCCCCAGTACTATTTCATATGCGCCCAGGATAGCATTTTTAGTCATTTCATAATCTGATGAACTTTCATCTGGCAACAGTGAATAAACTTCATGGGATTTTCCTGTTACTTTGCTTGCTAAAAACAGTGTCCAGCTCTCTGCCGGCCATTTCAGCTGTTTTGTTTGCTTTTCAACAGTGATGAAAAATTCTGCCACCTCCTCCTCATTGAACTTTGCAATGAACTGGGATAACTTTAAGAGCTCAGCGCATGGTCCTGAGCAAAGGGAAGCTCCCTCACTAGCTGTGTCTTCACTAGGTGTACTGGGTCTTCCACTAGTTGTTTGAGCCACCTTAACTTCCTTTTCCTCCTTCTCCTTCTGGAACACTCTTTCTTTTTCCCTTTCTTGACACTCACTCTGTTCTTTCTCGCTCTCTCTGGAATTCTAATTCTAGTCTCTTCTGTTCTCGTTTTACCTTAGCGATCATTACTCTATCTGTTAGTAATTCTAACCCTGTTTGAGTCTTCAGCTTCAAGTGAAAAATGATTGGCCACAAGTCTTAGGATTTTTGGTTTCCTAGCTTTTGGACGGAGAGTAATCCCCAACTGTCCAGGTACATTACTCAACTTTTCAACAGGCTTTTAACTTGTCCCAAGTTGCTTCACTCTGTACGTAACTCCTTTATTGCCAATGTAACTCCTTTATTCAAAAAGGCAGGGAGACGTAAGGCAGGAAACTATTGGCCAGTTATCTTCGCAACCCTCTTGCGGAAAATGTGAGATGTTATTATTAAAGATGTAATAGCAGACACTTAGAAAACAAATCAAAGTAATCAGGCAGAGTCAGCATGGTAATCTGAAAGGGAAATCATGTTTAATCAATTTATTCGAGTTCTTTGAAGAAGTAACATGTGCTGTGAATGAAGGGGAACTGGTGGATATACTGTACTTAGATTTCCAGGATGCATTTGATAAGGTGACAAATCAAAGGTTATTGCGGAAAATAAATACTCATGGTGCAGGCGTAACATATTGGCATGGATAGAAGATTGGCTAGCCAACGGGAAACAGAGACTCGGCACAAGTCATTTTCTCGTTGGCACGATGTGGTGTGCCACATGGATCAGTGCTAGGGCCTGAACTGTTTACAATTTATATAAATGACTTGGATAAAAGGACCGAAGGTCTGGTTGCTACATTTTCTGATGAGACAAAGATAGATAGGGAAGTAAGTTGTGAAAACGACATAAGGAAGCCACAAAGGAATATAGATATGTTAACTGGGTGGGCAAAGATCTGGCAGATGGAATATAATGTGGTAAAACTTGAAATGGTCCATTTTGACAGGAAGAGTAAAAGAAATGAAACATATTATCTTAATGGTGAGAGATTGCAGAGCTCTAAGGTGCAGGGGTATCTGTGTGTCCTAGTGCATTAATTGCAGAAGATGAGTATGCAGGTGCAAAAAGGAAATCGGAAATCTAATAGAATGTTATTGCTTATTGCAAGAGGAATTGAATACAACAGGAGGGAGATTATGCTTCACTTCTCAGGGCATTGGTGAGACGATATCTGGAATGCTATGTACAGTATTAGTCTCCTTAATTAAGGAAAGATGTAAATGCATTGAAAGCAGCAAGAGAATGTTTACTGGACTAATACCTGGAATGAGCGGGCTGTCTTATGAGGAAAGGCTGGACAAGCTAGTATTATATCCACTGGGGTTTAGAAAATTATTCAAACACACTCCTGGCTGGTCTCCCACATTCTACTCTCTGTATCCTTGTGATCATCCAAAACTCTGCTGCCATCTTCTAATTTACACCAGATTCTGTTCACCCAACATCCCTGTGCTCACTGCCCTACATTGGCTCTTAGTCCAGTAACACCTTAATTTTAATATTCTCACTCGTATGATCAAATCCCTCCATGGCCTCAAGACTCTGATTATCCCAATCCCCTGTACATTTCCAATATTCCTGAAGCTTGTTCATCTTAAAGTCTTTTTCTAATTCCCTTTTTAAAGTGAGTTTCTTTCCCTGTGTCTCTCTCCCTGATCAAACATTTCATCTCTCCAGCTCCACTGGTGCTGTGGAAGTTTGGATCCATAAAATAGTGTGAGCTGCACTGCCGGTCACATCCAGCACATTGTACAGGACAGCTAGGCTGGCCGGGGTGCTAGTGTGGGTGTAACGTGTGTATGTCTGTAGTGTGAGTAGGGCTCTGAATATGGTGTCAATCAGCCATTCCGGCAGCTTTGATGTACGACTTTGAAACTTGGTCTGTGCATGTCCACTGACCGCCTGTGTCAGTCACTCTCAGCTGAACATACATTCAGCAGCACGAGGAACCCCCTCCAGTGTTATTTAAAAGGACCAGGCATCAAACGTACAGGTGTAGAGCTTTAGACTTACTTCTGCTATTGTAAAGTTAGTGGAGGTGCTGTGGATAGTTTTCTGGAGGTTGTGTTGTGAGCTGCTGCAGACTTTCAGGGAGGACAGAGGATTTGTTGACCCAACTCTGGACAAGCTATAGGGACTGTAGTTACAGTGTCTCTGCGTCTGTAACATGACCAACAAATGGAGCAGAGGCTGCAGAGAGGGGAAGCTCTGTAAAGAGGGAGGAGGAGGGGGCTCTGCCCTACCCACCCCGGGTTTACCAAGAGCAAAAAGAGCAGTGGTCCTAATACGGAGCTCTGGGGAACTCCACTGTCTCCTTCCCTCGAGTCTGAACAACAACCTTTCACCATTTATCTATGTTTACTGTTCCTTAGCCAATGTTATATCCACACTGTCACTGTCCCTTTAATCCATAGGGTTCAGTTTTCCTAACCTGTCTATTGATTGTCACTTGATCAAACACCTTTTGAAAGTCCATATATATAACTTCAATCACACCACCCTCTCCATTGTTTTATCAAAGAACTCCATCAAGTTTACCTCACCACCACCTCTATCCACTCCTCCACTGTTGTTAAATTATCAGACTGCTTCCCCGACATCCAATACTGGATTAGCAGAAATTTCCTCCAATTAAATATTTGCAAGATTGAAGCCATTGTTTTCACTCCCCACTCCAACTCTGTTCCCTTGCTATTGACTCCATCCCTCGCCCTGATATCAGTCAGAGATTCAGACAGTCTGTTTGCAAACTTGATGTCACATTTGACCACAAAGTGAGCTTCCAACATAATATTCAGGCTATCACTACGACCGCGTTTTCCACCTCAGTAACATCGCCCAACTTCACCCCTGTCTCAGCCCATCTGCTGCTGAAACTCATTCATGCCTTCATTACCCCAATACATGACAATTCACATACTGCTGTCTGGTCTCCCACATGCTACTTTCTGTAAACTTGTAGTCCTCTAGAAATCTGCTGCCCATGTCCTATCTCTGACCAAATCCCGTCACATATCACTGACTGCTGACCAAGCAATTTCTTTATTTGAATTCTCCACCTTCTTTTCCCTCCATGAAATCGCCCCCGCCCTGTATCTGTAATATCCTCCAGCCCACAACCCTTCATTATATATATGCTCCTCTAATTCAGGCCTCTTCTGCACCCCTGATATTAACTTTTCCACCATTGGTGGCCACATCGTCAGTTGCCTCGGCCCCAAGCTCTGGAATAACATTCTTACGCCTGTCCACCTCGCCATCCCTCCACGGCACCACCACACTTTCCTCCTTTTGGACACTCATTTAAACCTACCTCTTTGAACACGTTTTTGGTCCTCTGACATAATATCTTCTGATATGTGTCGGTGTCATTTTTTGTTTTACAATGCTCCTGTGAAGCATCTTGGGTTTTTTATTACATTAAAGGCACTATATAAAATCTGTTTTTGTTGTTGAAGTTTGCCAGAAATGATTTGCAATTCGTATTTCCGTGCTGCGGGACCTGGGATTCATGTACATAGATCTTTGAAGGTGGCAGAACATATTGAGAGGATTGTTCGTAAAGCATATGGGATCTTGGGCTTCATAAATAGGGGTCGTGAGTACAGAAGAAGGAAACTAATGCTGAACCTTTATCAAGCTCTGATTAGGCCCCAACTGGAGTACTGCATCCAGTTCTGTTCATCATACTTTTGGAAGAATGTGAGGGTCCTTGACAGGGTGTACAGGAGATTTACCAGAATGGTTCCAGAGATGGAGGATTTTAGCGACAAAGTTAGTCAGGAAAAGCTGGGATTGTTTTCCTTCGAGCAAAGGAGATTGAGGGGAGATTTGATAGAGCAATACAAAAGGATGGCATGTTTGGATAATGTAGACAGGAAAAGATATTCCCATTAGCTGATGGTACAAGGACTAGAGTGAAGGTTGTAGGCAAGTGATACAGGGGGATGAGGAACAACTTTTTTGAACAGTGAGTGGGAATGGCCTGGAAATCACTGCCTGCGAGGGTGGAGGAAGCAGAGATGGTGAATGATTTCAAAAGGATATTGGATGGACACTTGATGGAAACAAACTTGCAGGAATATGGAGACAGAGCTGGGGAATGCGACTGGATTTATCTAGGAAGAGCTAACATGGACGCTATGGACCGAATGGCCTCATTCTGTGCTAAAATGACTATGACTCTACAAATCTATTACAGGGGATTGCTTTTACTACTGCTTTCCTATACTGGGAAAGTTTATAATGGACTGGACAGTATCACCCTGTTGAATCCCGTGATGTAAGTGAAATGTTTGATGTCTCAGAACGTGGTTAACAAATGTCCTTCACAAACAGAGTAAATCAGTTCGGACCCACTCACAATTCTGGAGTCATTCACAATGGGGAGTAGTTTCTCCTGGTTTTCTCTACCTAGGACAGCAGCCAGGCTTTTAACTGTGTCCCCCATCGCCATGTGGAAAGTCTTGTCAGGGTTAGGTGAGATAAGACACGTTGCCTGGGCGACAGCTTTCTTCAATTGTGTTACCGCTTCCGTGCTCTCTTCATTCCAACCGGGTTTAACCTGGTCATCATCGCCATTAGGTAGTTTATAAAGTGGAGCCACAGTCTCTGCAGATCGAGCGATGAGTGTCCACTGATACCCCACCAGCCTAAGCATAGGACACAGGGCAGTCTTTGCGGTGTACAGGAGTAGATGCTGCATAAGGGTCCGCTGATACCCCACCAGCCTGAGGATAGGACACAGGGCAGTCTTTGAGGTGAACAGGAGTAGACAGTGGATAGTCTCGACCTGATGTTGGTCTGGGCTGATGCTGGATGATTCAATCTGGACACCTAGAAAGGTGACACGATCTCGCACCAGCTGGGCCTTACGTGGATGGTCTTTTAGTCCAGGTCCCAAAGCAGCTGCAGTAGTTCCAGTAAAAGGGTTGAATGTGTGGACACGGTCTGTGGTGATGAGGAGGAGATCATCAACATATTTCAGCACGCAGGAAGACTGTGAAAAGCTGATAAGGGCCCCGGCCATACGTTTGTGGAAGATATTGGGGTTATTGTGGAACCCCTTGTGACAGACAGGCAAGGGGGATCTCTGGTCCTCAGAAGTGAATGTGAATTTAAATTGTTTCTCCAGTTTTATTGGGATACTCCAATAAACATTAGAGATATCCAGGTTGGAGAAGACAGTCCTGCCGCTGGGAATCCGGGAGAGTAGGGTGGTTGTCTCTCAGACAACCGGGTTCACACAGGGGTGACTGAGTTGAGTTTGTGGGGGTCAATAGTCAGTCACCAGCTGCCATTCGGTTTTCTAACCCGTCAAATCGTGGAGCATACAATGGTCAGTTATTTTTTTCGGGTCTGCTCATGTATGCACAGTCATCTTTATGGATTGTGAAGACACTCAGCACCGACTCGAGTATCGCCTGTACCTCAGGGTCATCAGAGGTGTCCATTTCACACTCCTGTGAATATTTAGGTTACACTGGACACCACAGTCGGGGTATGTTTTAAGTTTCTTCAGTATACATATGTAGGGATAATCAATTACTGCTGATAACCTTTGAGCACATTACTGCCCAGTAGTCCCTCTCCATTGTTCAGGATCATAGAAAAGGGAGGAATGACTTTGACATGAAATCTATTCGCTCTCCTACACCGTTGCAAGATCTGATCTAGGATCACAGATTAACCAAAGGGAGGTCGAAGGGTCACCAGCAGTTTATTGAGGAGTGACAGTTCAAATGCAGCACCAAATCAGAATAGACATAATAGACATACGACCTGTGACAGGTAAGAAAGCCTTTCTGGCTATGGATCAGATGTTAGAAGCTATTAGTAAAGAAGTTATAGTGGGGCAAAAAATCGAGGTGATCAGGCAAAGTCAACATGGTTTTGTGAAAGGCAAATCATGTTTAACCAATTTACTGGTGTTCTTTGAAGAAGTAAAACGTGCTATGGATAAAGGAGAACCGGTGGATGTATTGTACTTCGGTATCCAGAAGGCCATAGATAAGATGCCACAACAAAGGTCATTGCAGAAAATAAAAGCTGATGCTGTACGGGGTAACATTTTGGCTTGGATAGAATATTGGCTACCTAACAGGCAAGAGAGAGGAGGCATAAATGGGTAATTTTCTGGTTGTCAAGCTGTAACGAGTGGTGTGCCACAGGGGATCAGTGCTGGGGCCTCAACCTTTTACAATTTATACAAATGACTTGGATGAAGGGACCGAAGGTGCAGTTGCTAAATTTGCTGATGACGCAAAGATAAGTCAGAAAGTAAGTTTTGAAGTGGACATAAGTGGGCCATAAAGGGATAGATGGATTGAGTGAATGGGAAAAGATGTGGCAAATGGGGTATAACGTGGGAAAAGGTGCAAATGTCCATTTTGGCAGGAAGAATAAAAATTAAGTGGATTATCTGAATTTTGAGAGATTGCAGAGTTGACACGGAGGGGGAACTGGGTGTCCTCGTGCATCAGGTGAGAATGCAGGTACAACAAGTAATTAGGAAAACTAATCGAATGGTATCATTTATTGCAGGAGAAATTGACTCCAAAAGTAGAGAGGTTATGTTTCAGTTGTACATGGCATTGATGCTGCGACATCTGGAGTAATGTGTACAGTCCCAGTCACATAATTTATGGAAGCAGTTCAGAGAAGATTTACTAAACTAATAACTGGAATGTGTGCGTTTTCTTATGATGAAAGGTTGGACAGGCTAGTCTTATATCCGCTGGAGTTTAGATGAGTAAGAGGGGACTTAATTGAGGCATATAGGATTCTGAGTGTAGGACAGAGCAAGTGATGGAGACGAGAGAGAAACAGAGAGGGAGAGAGAGAGAGAGAAAGAGGGGTCAGATCAGCTTATCTGCCGCTGAAACCCTCATCCATGCCTTTGTTACCTCGAGACTTGACTATTCTAACACACTCCCGGCTGCTCTCCCACATTCTACTCTCTGGTCATCCAAAACTCTGCTGCCATCTTCCAATTTGCACCAAGTTCTCTTCACCCAACATCCCTGTGCTCACTGACATACATTGGCTCTTGGTCCAGCAACACCTCAACTTTAATATTCTCATTCGTATGATCAAATTCCTTCATGTCCTCACCGCCCTGATTATCCAAATCCCCTGTCCATTTCCAATATTCCTGAAACTTGTTCATCTTAAAGACTTTTTCTAATGCCTTTTTTAAAGTGAGTTTTTTCCCCTCTGTCTCTCTCCCTGACCACACATTTCATTACTCCAGCTCCATTGGCGCTGTGGAAGTTTGGATCCATAAAATGGTGTGAGCTGCACAGCCGGTCATGATGGACATCATTTGATTCACAGGAGTCCATTTGTTCCAAACCACAGGGAGTCACACAATCAGGCCATAAAGAACAGATGTCTTTGCAATTACCAGTGTCGGCTAGTCATTACAGTCTCACACGCTCTGCCTTTACTTTTAACTATTTCATTGTGGTTTCTGCCACTTAAAATCAAAGCTCAGCAAAGCTACTGTTTCTAACTTGGCTATATTGCCCATTAAGCATAGTTCCATGCCTTTCTGCTCACTTCCACACCTGTACGCCCCGATTTCTCTGCCTGTCAATACTCCGAAGGGTTCTGTAATTTACTGCATACTTCCCACCTGTATTAGATCTTCCAAAATGCATTAACTCACATTTCTCCGGATAAAACTCCATCTGCCATTTCTCCGCCCAAGTCTTCAACCGATCTATATCCTGCAGTATCCTGTGAAAATCTTCATCACTATCCGCAACTCCACCAACCTTTGTGTCATCCGCAAACTTATGAATCAGACCAGCAACATTTTCCTCCAAACCATTTATATATACCACAAACAGCAAAGGTCCCAGCAGTGATCACAGAAGTCACAGCCCTCCATTCAGTAAAGCACCCTTCCAATGCTACCCTCTATCTTCTATGACCAGGTTATGTCTGCATCCATCTTGCCAGCTCATCTGTGATCCCGTGTGACTTCAACTTTTGTACCAGTCTGCCATGAGGGACCTTTTCAAAGGCTATACTGAAGTCCATGTAGACAACATCCACTGCCCTTCCTTCATCAATCATCTTCGTCACTTCCTCAAAAAACTCAATCAAGTTAGTGAGACACGACCTCCCCTTCACAAGACCATGCTGCCTCTCGCTAATCAGTCCATTTGCTTCCAAATGGGAGTAAATCCAGTCCCGAATAACCCTCTCCAGTAATTTCCCTACCACTGACGTAAGGCTCACCGGCCTATACTTTCCTGGATTATCCTTGCTACCCTTCTTAAAACAAAGGAATATCATTGGCTGTTCTCCAGTCCTCTGGGACCTCACCTGCAGCCAATGAGGATACAAAGATTTCTGTCAAGGCCCCAGTAATTTCCTCCCTTGCCTCCTTCCGTATTCTAGGGTAGATTCCATCAGGCCCTGGGGACTTATCTACCTTAATGTTTTCCAAGACGCCCAACACCTCCTCCTAAAAGATATCGCCATGACCCAGTCTATCTACACTCCCTTCCCTATTCTCATCATCCACCAAGTCCTTCTCTTGGGTGAATACTGAGGCAAAGTATTCTTTTAGCACCACGCCCATTTCCTCTGGCTCCACGCTTAGATTTCCTCCTCTGTCCTTGAGTGGGCCAACCATTTCCCTGGCTACCCTCTTGTTCTTTATATACGGATAAAAAGCCTTGGGATTTTCCTTAATCCTGTTTTCCAATGACTTTTCATAACATCTTTTAGCCCTCCTGACTCCTTGCTTAAGTTCCTTCCTACTTTCTTTATATTCCTCAAGGGATTCGTCTGTTCCCAGCCTTCCAGCCCTTATGAATGCTTCCTATTTTTGACTAGGCTCACAATATCCCGCTTTATCCAAGGTTCCCGAAACTTGCCAAACTTATTCTTAATCCTCACATGAATATGCTGGTCCTGGATTCTAATCAACTGACGTTTGAAAGACTCCCACATGTCAGATGTTGATTTACTCTCAAACTGCCGCCCCCAATCTAAATTCTTCAGTTCCTGCCTAATATTGTGAAAATTAGCCTTCCCTCAATTTAGCACCTTCACCCGAGGACTACTCTTATCCTTATCCACATGTACCTTAAACCTTATGGAATTATGATCACTGATCCCGAAATGCTCTCCTACGGAGACATTGATCACCTGGCCGGGCTCTTTCCCCAATTCCAGGTCCAGTACAGCCACTTCCCTAGTTGGACTATCTGCATATTGTTTGAAGAAGCCCTCCCAGATGCCCTATTTACAAATTCTGCCCCATCCAAGCCCCGAGCACTAAGTGAGTCCCAATCAATATAGGGGAAGTTAAAATCACCCACCACAACAACCCTGTTGCCTTTACATCTTTACAAAATCTGTCTACATATCTGCTCCTCTGTCGCCTGCTGGCTGTTGGGAGGCCTGTAGTAAACCCCCAACATCGTGAACGCACCCTTCCTGTTCCTGAGGTCTACCCATATTGTCTCGCTGCATGACCCCTCCGTGGTGTCCTCCCGCAGTACAGCTGTGATATTCTCCTTAACCAGTAATGCAACTCCCCCACCCCTTTTACATCCCCCTGTATCCCTCCTGAAACTTCTAACTCCTGGAACATTTAACTGCCAATCCTGCCCTTCCCTCAACCAAGTCTCTGTAACAGCAACAGCATCATAGTTCCAAATACTAATCCAAGCTCTATGTTCATCGACATTACCTGTTATAATACTCGCATTGAAACAAATGCACTTCAGACCACCAGTCCCGCTGTGCTCAGCAACATCTCCCTGCCTGCTCTTCCTCGTAGCCTTACTGGCCTTACTCACTAGTTTCCCTCAGTTATTTCACTTTCTGACCTACTGCTCTGGTTTTCACCCCCCGCCACACTAGTTGAAACTCTCCTGAGTAACGCAGATTTGTTCCTACACTTCCTTCCCACCAGCTAGTGACCTATAGACAACAGGGAGCAACGTAACTGCAACTTTTTTGCTCCTTCGCGCCAGCCATTTAGATTCTGCCCTTGACCCACTCCCACTCCCACTGCCTCCCCCGCCCGGGACATATTCTCTCTCCAGCACTATAATGTTCTCATCAATCAATACCACCACCACTACCGCTATTCTTCCTTCTATCTTTCCTGAATACCTTGTATCCAGGAATATTTAACACCCGGTCCTGCCTTCCTTTGAGCCAGGTCTCTGTTATAGCCACAACATCATATTTCCATATGGCAATCTGCGCATGTACCTCACCAGTCTTATTCACCACACTTAATGCTTTCGCATACACGCACACTAACCCTCACGTAAATGTTATTACTTTCTCCCATTCTCAGACCCCACCTGATAATATTCTAAACCCTGCTATAGTGCTATCCAACTCTTCCAGTATTCTGTGCGCCTTGGAATTTCTCTCTGATGCTTACTTCTGGTTCCTATACCCCTGCCAATTTAGTTTAAACCCTCTCCAATAGCACGAACAAATCGTCCGACAAGGGAATTAGTCTCAGCTCTGTTCAGGTGTAAATCGTCCTATCTGTACAGATCCCACATTCTCCAGACCGGCTCCCAGTGTCCAGGAATCTAAACCTCCCCGCATCTGCATCATTCTTCCAGCCACACATCCATCTGTACTATCCACCTATGCCTCTCCTCACTCGCATGGGGTATTGAGAGTAATCCGGAGATTACTTACCTCCAGCTATTCAGCTATGGCAGGCACATCACGCAAACACAGTGCAACAGAATCACTGAAGTCCTGCTTGCTAACTTCTTTCCCAGCTCCCTAAAATCTGACTGCAGGACCACCTCCCTCTTTCTGCCTCTGTCGTTGCTTCTGATGTGGACCACGACTGCTGGCTGTTTACCCTCCACCTTCAGGATGCTCTGCAGCCACTCAGTGATATCCTTGACCCTGACACCAGGGAGGGAACACACCATTCTGGATACACATCTGCGGCCTCAGAAACGCTCGTCTGTTCCCGTGACTATCGAATTTCCAATCACTATCAACATTCCAGTCTTCCCTGTAACCCTCCTCCGCCACCCCCCCCCCCCCCCCCCCACACACACACCGCAGTACAGGTGAGACAGCCCTGGTACCATGGCCTTGCCTGTGGCTGCAGTCCTCAGATGAACCATCACTTTCCTCAGTATTGAATACTGGTTGGAGAGTGAGATGCACTCAGGAGTCTCCTGTGTTACCTGCTGATTCTTCTTGATGTGCTCTCCACAAATCACTCAACCTCACATATACACGACAGTGACATCCATGATCCCACCATCTGCAGCTTGTACATCATCCCAGACAGCAGGATGAGGGCGAGGCCGGAGTTAAGAAGGGACATAAGGCAGGAACATAACATCATCCTGAATGCTCGCGGTGATGCCGGATGCTGCGGGCTCTGTCACAGCCAGTCCCATGATGTATAGAACCATCTCATCCCTCAGGCTCAGGGGTGAAGGAATGCCTGGTCCTCGCTGGTTCACTGCTGCTCCCTGTGAATATGGACCACCTTGTCCTGTAAGAGGGAGGGCAAAATGTCAGTGATTCTGTTGCACTGTGTTTGCGTGATGTGCCTGCCATAGCTGAATAGCTGGAGGTATGTGGAGGCACTGAGAGGTGGGTGTGAAGCTGGTATCAGTGGAAGGTGTGTGAGGGTGAGGTGGAGTATGTGAATGTTAGGTGTGAGTCCTGAGTGTTAGGGGCTGCTGATGAGTGAGTGATGGGGTTGTGGTACATTGAGCAGTGTGAGAGGTTGGTGATGTTGGGGCAGGAGATGCCATGTGCAAATGAATTTACTGACATTAACCACCCGAGTGAGCTCATTAAACTTCTTCTGGCTCTGCTATCAGGTCCTCGGGGCCAGACTTCTTGCATTGACCTCCCTGAACGCCTGCTCCCATTCCCTTCGGAGGGCGTTCCTTGAGGGTCTCCGCCCCACACCACGGAAACATGGCCTCTCTCCTCCTGTCACCCACCATGACTAAGGCCTCCAGCACTACATTTGTGAGCCGCAGAGCCCTCTCTCTGTCCTAGCATCCCGTTTACCTTGTCTACAATTGCAGCATTAACAGTCAGAAGCAGCAGACTCCTGCGATTCAGTGCAACTTCCCTTTAAGAGGGACAGACTACCTTTAAGAGCGGTATCCTGGCAAACATCTGCCAGACCCACACACAGTCAGGTCCCTCTTCTGCGTGCAGACAGACAGCAGCGCGGGTCACCCTCAGGGACATGTAGAATTCATGGAAATGTGGAGGCAGCAGGACGTTTGTGTGTCACCTCTCAGAATAGGAACAGGTCCGGGAACATCATGACACCTCGGCCCAAAAAGCAATGCAAACCCGATTTTCTCGCATTTCTATTTCCCTTTCCCTCTTTCGCACTGTTTCACTCTCCCACTCCATCTTTCTCCCTCTCTCTTCACTCTCTCACTTGTTCATAGATTCAGAGATTGATGCAGCATAGAAGGTGGTTATTCGGCCCTTTGTCTCAGTGTTGTCTCTTTGAAAGAGCTGTTTAATTCGTTCCTCTCCCCTCCTCTTTCCCCAGATTCCTGTTTTTTTTTTCCTTTTCAGGTATTTGTTAAATTCGCTTTTGAAAGATATCATTGAATCTGCTTCCACCATGTTTTCAGGCAGTGAATTCCAGATCCCAAAAACTTGCTGTGCAAGAAAATTCTCCTCATTTCACCTCTGGTTCTTTGTCAATTACCTTCAATCTGTGTCTTCTTAAAACTGAACTTTCTGACGCTGGAAACCGTTTCACATTAATTACCCTATCAAAACCCTTCATGATTTTGAATTCTATATGAAATCTCCTCTTACCCTTCCCTGCTGTAAAGAGCACAATCCCAGATTTTCCAATCTCTCTATGTTCCCGAATTCCCAGATCCCTGGTGCCATTCTAGTAAATCACCTCTGTATCTTCACTAAGTCCTTGACATCATTACCAAAGTGTGGTGATCAGAATGTGGACACAATTCTCCAGTTTGGACCTAACCAATGATGTATAAAAATCATCATTTCCTCCTGAGTTTTATTACTCTGTGTCTCCCTCTCTAACACCAAGGACACTCAATGTTACCTTGAAAGAGCTGTGTGTGTACCCCCCAGGTCTCTCTAATCCTACACCCATTTTATAATGGTCCCATTTAGTTTATGTTGTTCCTCCACATACTTCCTACCCAAATGTCTCACTTCACACTTCACTGTGTTAAATTACATCTGCCATGTTCCTGTACATTTCACCAGTCAGTCTCCATCATCCTGAAGTCTGTTACTATCCTTCTCACTGTTTATTAACATTTTTGAGCTTCCGTCCATCTGAAAGCTTTGGCATTATCCTCTCTGTACACAAGCCCATTGCATTAACATACAACAACAATTACCCAACAGTGACCCTGGGGACCCCACTGTGTACTTCCCTGCAGACTGAACAACAACCATTCTCAACTATTCTCTGCTTTCTGTCACTTAGTTAATCTCCTGCATGCTGCCATTGGAAATTAAAAAAAAACTTCCATTTATGTAGCGCCTTCATGACCACTGCATGTCCCAAAGCGATTTACAATCAATGAGTACTTATTAAACCCTAGTCACTATTGTAATGTAGGAAAGATGGCAGAAGATTTCAGCACAGCAAGATCCCACAAGCAGCAATGTGATAATGATCAGATCTTTAACATCCACCTGAGAGGGCAGATGTTGGTTTAATGTTTCATTCATTAGACGGCACCTCTGACAGTGCAACACTCCCTCAGTACTGTCACTGCAGTGTCAGCATTGATTCTTGTGATCAAGTCCTGCAGTGACACTTGATCCCAGAAGCTTGTGACTGAAAGGGGAGGGAGATACAAACTGAGCCACTGCTGACATTGGTCCTTTAATCCCGTGTGTTTCCAATATGGTAACATGGCTGTTACGTGATACTTTATCAAACGCCTGTTTAAAGGATAGGAATATTGGGAAAGTAGAGGCAGGAACAATCATGGAAACATAGAATAGCATTGCACAGAAGAAGGCCATTCTGTCCAACATTTCAGTGCTGGCCCTTTTGAAGATCTTCCAGTTAGTCCCACACCCTGGCTCTTTTTTTTATTCATTCATGGGATTTGGGCGTCACTGGCTTGGCCAGCATTTATTGCCCTTGTTGCCCTTGAGAAGGTGGTGGTGAGCTGCCTTCTTCAACCGCTGCTGTCCATTTGGAGTAGGTAGACCCACAGTTAAGTTAGGAAGGGATTTTGAACCAGCGACAGTGAAGGAACGGCGATATAGTTCCAAGTCAGGATGGTGTGTGACTTGAACGGGAACTTGAAGGTGGTGATGTTCCCATGTATTTACTGCCCTTGTCCTTCCAGTCGGTAGAGGTCGTGGGTTTGGAAGGTGCTGTCTGAGGAGCCTTGGTGCGTTGCTGCAGTGCATCTTGTAGATGGTACACACTGCTGCTACTGTGCGTCTGTTGTGGAGGGAGTGAATGTTTGTAGATGGGGTGTCAATCAAGCGGGCTGCTTTGTCCTGGATGGTGTCGAGCTTCTTGAGTGTTATTGGAGCTGCACCCATCCAAACAAACGGAGAGTATTCCACCACACTCCTGACTTGCGCCTTGTGGATGGTGGACAGGCTTTGGGGAGTCAGGAGGTGAGTTACTCGCCTCAGGATTCCCAGCCTCTGACCTGCTCTTGTAGCCACGTTATTTATACGTCTACTCCAGTTCAGTTTCTGGTCAATGGTAGCCTCTAGGATGTTGATAGTGGGGGATTCAGCGATGGTAAGGCCATTGAATATCAAGGGGGGATGGTTAGATTCTCTCTTGTTGGAGATGGTCATTGCCTGGCACTTGTGTGGCGCGGATGTTACTTGCAACTTATCAGCCCAAGCCTGGATATTGTTCAGGTCTTGCTGCATTTCTGCACGGACTTCTTCAGTATCTGAGAAGTCACGAATGGTGCTGAACATTGTGCAATCATCCGCAAACATCCCCACTTCCGACCTTATGATTGAAGGAAGGTCATTGATGAAGCAGCTGAAGTTGGTTGGGCCTAGGACAGTACCCTGAGGAACCCCTGCAGTGATGTCCTGGAGCTCAGATGATTGACCTCCAACAACCACAATCATCTTCCTTTGCACTGGGTATGACTCCAGCCAGCGGAGGGTTTGAGATAATGAGGTAATGAGATCAGGAGCTGAGTGGCTCGAGCGGAACCTAAACTGAGCGTCACTGAGCAGGTTATTGCTAAGTAAGTGCTGTTTGATAGCACTGTCGATGACACCTTCCATCATTTTACTGATGATTGAGAGTAGGCTGATGGGGTGGTAATTGGCCCGGTTGGTCTTGTCCTGCATTTTGTCTGCAGGACATACCTGGGCAATTTTCCACATTGCCTGGTTGATGTCAGTGTTGTATCTGTACTGGAACAGCTTGGCTAGTGGCACGGCAAGTTCTGGAGCACAGGTCTTCAGTACTATTGCTGGAATATTGTCAGGGCCCATCGCCTTTGCAGTATCCAGTGCCTTCAGTCGTATATTGATATCACGTGGAGTGAATCAAACCCTGAGAAACAGTACTTTATACTCCCTCCACCACCAGTCTGAACAATGACTGTTCACCACTTCTCTCTGTTTTCTGTCCCTGAGTCACTGTCATATCCACACCATCACTGTCACATTAATCCATGTCTTCCATTTCTCAAAACACGTCTATGAAATGTCATTTGTTCACAGGCCTTTTGAAAATCTATATACATAAGTGGATATACATGAGTAGGGGCGGAAGATGTTGGTATGGTCCTTAATGAATACTTTGTATCTGTCTTCACAAAATGGGGGGACGATGCAGATATTGTGGTTAAGGAGGAGGAGTGAGAATTATTGGATGTGATCTACATAGGCAGCGAGGAAGTATTAATGGGATTAGCATCCTTGAAAGTTGATCCATCACCAGGGCCAGTTGAAATGTATCCTGGGCTGTCAAAAGAGGTGAGAGAGGAAATAGCAGAAGGTCTGACCATCATTTTCCAGTCCTCACTGGATACAGGTGTAGTGCCAGAGGATTGGTGAACTGTTAAAATTGTACCTCTTTAAAAAGGCAGCAAGGGATAGACCGAATAATTGCAGGCCAGTCAGCCTAACCTCAGCAGTGGGCACATTATTCGAATCTATTCTGAGAGACAGGATAAAGTGTCACTTAGAAAGTCACAGGTTAATCACGGATAGTGAGCATGGATTTGATAAGGGAAGATATTGTTTGACCATTGATTGAATTTTTCGACGAAGTAGCAAGGATGATAGATGAGGGTAGTGCAGTTGATATGGTCTACATGGATTTTGGCAAGGCTTTTGTCAAGGTCCCATGTGGCATACGAGTTAAAAAGATAAAATCCCATGGGATCCAGGGAAATTCAGCAAGCTGGATGCAAAATTGGCTCAGTGACAGAAAACAAAGGGTGATTGTTGACGGGTGTTTTACTGACTTGAGGTCTGTTTCCAGTGGCGTTCCACAGGGCTCTGTACTGGACTTCCTGGTTTTTTTGTCGTATATATTAACGATTTGAACGTAAATGTAGGGGGCATGATCAAGATGTGTGCAGATGGTACACAGATTGGTCTTGCGGTAGATAGCGAGGAGGATAGCTGTGGGCTGCAGGAAGATATTGATGGCCGAAAAGTGACAAATGGAATTCAACCTGGATAAGTGCAAGGTGATGCAATTGAGGAGGTCAAACACGGCAAAGGGATAGACGATTAATCGGAAAATACTGAGAAGTGTAGAGGAAGTGAGGGACCTTGGAGTCAATGTCCACTGATCCCTGAAGGTAGCAGGTCAGGTCGATAAGGTGGTTAAGAAGGCATATGGAATCCTTTCCTTTATTAGCTGAGGTATAGAATACAAGAGCAGGAAGGTTATGCTGGAACTGTATAGCTCATTGGTAAGGTGACAACCTGAGTACTGTGTGCAGTTTTGGTCACCTCATTACACAAAGGATGTAATTTCACGAGAGAGGGTACGGAGGAGATTTACGAGGATGTTGCCAGGACTGGAAAAATGCAGCTCTGAAGAAAGATTAGATAGGCTGGGGTTGTTCTACTTGGAACAGAGAAGGCTGAAGGGAGATCTGATTGAAATGGACATAATTTAGTGGGGCCTGGATAGAGTGGAGGTGAAGAGTCTATTCACCTTAGCAGAGAGATCAGTGACTGGGGGGCAGTGACTTAAAGCGCTTGGTAGAAGGATTAGCGGGGAGTTGAGGAGAAACTTGTTCACCCAAAAATACAAAACTGGCTCAGTGGCAGGAAACAAAAGGTAATTGTTATCATAAAAGCAAAATTCTGTGGATGCTTGAAAACTGAAGTAAAAACAAGAAATGCTGGAAATACTCAGCATAATGGCAGCATATGTGGAGGGAGAAGCAGAAATAATGTTTAAGGTTAGTGAAGAAGGGTCACTGACCTGTAACGCTAACTCTGCTTCTCTCTCCACAGATGCTGCCAGACCTGCTGAGTATTTCCAGCATTTCTTGTTTTTATGAAAGTGTAATTGTTGACGGGTATTTTAGTGACTGGAGGACTGCTTCCATTGGCATTCCACAGGGTTCAGTCCTGGGTCCCCTGTTTTTAGTGAGGGTCTAGAACTTACTGCCTGTAAGGATAGTTGAGGCAGAATCCCTCCACTCATTCAAAAGGAGTCTGGATGTTCACATCAAGTGCCATAATCTGCAGGGCTCTGGATCAAATGCTGGAAGGTGGGATTAGAATAGGTGGATCATTTATCGGCCGGCACAGACACAATGGGCCAAGTGGCCTCTTTCTCGGTCTTAAACCTTCCATGAGTATATTACATGAAACACGCTATCCTCATTAACACTCACAGTTACGTACTCAACGAACTCGATCAAGATTATCAGAAATTATTTTCCATTAACCTATCCATGCTACATGTCACTGATTAACCCATGTTTGTACAAGCAAGATATATTTTTGTGCTGGGTTATGACCTCTAGAATTTTCCAACCACAAACGTTAGACTGATAGTAACAGGGTTTATCCAAACTCTACTTTTGAAACAGTGTAACATTTACAACCCTGCAGTCCTCTGGCATCACTCCCATATCCAAGGGGGATTGAAAGGTTCTGTCCAGTGCCTCTGTTATTTCCACCATTCCTTCCCTCAGTAACGATCATACATCCCATCCAGACTTGATAAATGTTCTACTTTACTGCGGTACAAAATGTGTTGGATTGAAAGGGGTTAACTGAACTTGTTTGTTCAGTAACTGTAATTAATGTCAGTCTCCATGGACCTTATTGGTGTCACTGGAGGGTTTCCCTCTTCTATTAAGAAGCACTCCTTTCAATGTGTTATTTTATAGTGTCAGCGGGAGCATCAACCCCGGCACTAACAGGAATCAGCGGCTGCAGAGAGAGGGAGAGGATAGATCAGAATCTGAGAATAATGGATTGGAATGTTACAACAATGGACAGGAGTTTATCCGATTGGTTTGACTTTCATACTGCAGATTTTTATTGGACACCATTAGAACAGCGGATTTATTATGCTCTGAAGATGATTCAATTTATTTACTATCCCATCCTCGCTATTATTGGTGTCCCTGGTAAGTCTATGTATTCATCTATTAGATTCAGAAAGCATGTTTCACTGATTTAGTGTTCTTGTCATTTAAATCGTGAGAAGACAGAAACCATTATCTTCAGTTTCTGTCACAAGCTCCATTCCCTGTCCATGAGCTGTATCCCCCTCGCTGGCCGTTGTCTGAGGCTGAACCAGGAAGTTTACAACCTCTGGTATCTATTTAATGCTGAGCTGAGTTCATCCCCATATTCTCTCCATCCCCAACTCTGCCAATTGTTATGGCCAGGTGAGGAGGGGTCAAAGTCGCTCGTCTTTATTTGACCACAACAGTGTTTGTCCTTTATAAACAGTGGATATGCTTAACGTCTCAGTGAATGTTTTACATTTTACCTTTGGAGTGATGGTGAAGGAAGTGATTGGACAGGTCTATTGAGTTTAAACATGAAAGAGGTGAGTTTATTATACTTAACAATATAAATCTGATCTAAATAAAACCATTAAAATAAACAGAACACATTTATGCACGCACTCACACGAGAATCACACAGAAATAGATTACAGAGTGAGAAGTAAATTTGTGGTTGGATTGGAGTCCAGAATAAATGTTACAATAAAACTCATTCTGTGAGGTTTGACCATTCCGTGGTCTTCCTGCTGAAGTTCTCTCCTTGAAGTCTTTTTCTGGTCAAAGTACAGTTTGTGGCTGGTCCACATGGCTGAGGGATTTCTTTGAGGCAGACTTGTCGGTGGCTTTCTTCCCCTGGTTACTCTGTCTGTAGCAATCTGTAGGCTTGGAGGGCCCACAGTCGCATGTGGTTTTCAAATTTGTGATGCTACTTGGAGAGAGAGAGACGTAGAGAAAGGGAGGGGTGTGGGGGGAACACAGCCCTTCTGCTTCAGCACATTTTGAATCACTGACTTGTCTGTTTTTGTCCAGGGGAAACTCTCAGCTTTCACAGAGATAGATAGTCTCCTGACTGCCTCAGTGCATTCGCTGGACCCTTACAATGAGATTCAAGGTTAGGAACTTTTATCTCTCCAGGGCTCAGGATACCAGTATTTACTCTCGGAGCAGTTTGCTCTTTCAAAGTCAATGTGTCAGGATGGCCTTGTATGCCGTGTTAATGAATGTAATCTTAGGTAATTAAATCACTGGAGCAAGCCAATGATTTGGGTGCAGGCTCATCAGACATGTATCTCCTGTTGCAGTCTTTAGAATGTGAAAAGGTGTGTCAGATGCCAATTGCGGTGGCCATCTTGGCTGCCAGTATTTTCAAGGATGGCTGCAAGATCTATTTTCTATTAAAAGTTTACTGTAAGTTTCCAAACGATGAATTACATTTCATAATTTGGCACATTGTGTTATCTTGACAGCGCCACAGCACACGGGGAAAAAATGTGATAACAAGAACATTTTGTTTTAGAATTGCGGTAATAAAAAGAAGAAAGCACACATTCATTCTCAATAATCACTTCCCAAACTGACATATTAATCTTCGAATTACTGCAGCTGACATTGTCTGTTACAGTTGTACTGATTTAATGTTTTGGTGCTTTGTCTGGGATGGTTATGTGTCGGAATCGACCCTGGACATTGCATCAGCGATTACATTGTTTTTTTTCTCTCCTGCAATGAAGCTTTAACCATTCAGGTTCCTTCACCTTGATAATCTTTCTCCCGAAACCGACAGTGTGTAATAAATTGTTTTTTTTTGGCCCCTGTGAGGTGTCTGAAATTTCCTCTGAGCCTTTGTTCTTGCCGAGTTCGGCTTTGAAAGTGTTGTGTTTGATTAGCTTTGGGTTTGGGACCTGATCATTGTGTTCTTCAGTGGGTAGATCCACACTGACCTTACTTTTAGCTTTCTGGTGAGGTACACAAGTGCTGTTTACTTTAGGGTATTTTCCCTTCCCTTTTCCCTCTACTACGGGGAGCATCATTTTTCTCACTGGCCCCATGTCCTCTGGGATTTTATGGCTCGCAGGTGGCTTTACATCTTTCACTGCACTCTCCTGCGGCCCCTCGACTCGGTGAGGCATCTCCCTCACTATTGGCTTGCCTTTTTGGGAACTTTCCTTTGTCATTGCGTGTTTCTGTAAATGCTATTAGCAGACTTTTTAGGTTGCCTCATTGACCTGCATTTAAGAAGGAGAGCGTGTGGTCTAATTAATCTAACATTTCAGGGTTGGCTAATCGGAGAGTAGGGGATTCCAGTTGGGAATTCTCCAGGCCCTCCTCTAACCTGTCCTCATTGTCCTTTTCAATCCATCCCTCCTGACTGTCTGACAGATCTGTACTTGTCTGTCCCCTCCACAGCCTTTGCTTTTTTCCTTTGGTCTGGGTGTCAATTAAATAATTTACCTGTCTATTCCTTTTGCCACTCGATATGGACCACTAAACCGGGATTTCAGGGGTTCACCCTGCATTGGAAATAGTAACAATACATGGTCTCTGTCCTGAAATGTTTTGGCCTTGGCATTTTTGCCTGCTTATCTTTTCATAACTTCCTGGGAGATCTGTTGGTGTTCTTGAGCAATTGCACAGGCTGTCGTGAGCCACACCCGGAGCATGAAAATGCAGCATAACATGGAACACTCATCCCTGTGTCCCAAAAACTTCTCCTTGGTTAGTTTAAGAGGACTTCTCACCTCGTGTCCATAAACTAATTCAAAGAGACTAAAGCCAGTGAAGTCAGTGTATAAATTCCTGGTAACCAACAGGAGAAATCCCAACCCTTTGTCCCAGTCATAGCAGTATGGCCTGATCATTGTCTTTAGGGTCTGGTGGTACTGCTACAAAGCCCCTTGTGACTGTGGGTGGTAGGCTTTAGCTGGGTTATGTGCAGAATACCCATGACCTTTTCAAAAATACTGGACGTAAAATGTGTGCCCTGATCCATCTGAATCTCAGCAGGCAGCCCATAACGGGTTAGCCCCGCCACCACGACCTTGGCAGAGATAGTTCTGCGGGGCAATGGCCTCTGGGAATCGGGTCACCACATTCATAATGGTGAGAAGATACTGGTTGTCCCGTTTTATTTTCAGCAGTTGTCCCACATAATCCACCAGCATTCTGCTGGAGGGTTCCACAAATTCGGGTATGGGAATTAGGGGTGAAGGATTTATTGCAGGTTGGGGCTTCCCCACAACATGGCAGGTGTGACCAGTTTTACAGAACTCCACCACATCTTTGTGGAGTTGTGGTCAGTCAAAATGCTGTCTGATGTGGGCTTTAAATTTTCATACATCAACATGTCAGTCTTTGGAAGTTCGTGGGCCATTAATATTTCTTTAAGGGACCTCAGAGGGACCACTATCTGGTGAAGCACTGTCCACTCTTCATCCGCAGGTCTGTGAGGAGGTCTCCACTTCCTCACCAGCACCTCATTCTTTAAATAGTAGCACTCTGCAACTCCCTCTGCATCAGTTTTGGTTTGGACAGTCTGTGCTATATTTTAACACTGGGTCGAGTTGTTGAGCCTCAACTAAGGAAGATCTGTTTAACACGTCCTTTGTGTTCTTTACCTTCCCAAAGAAGGTTTCAGATAACCAGACAGTAGGGTCATCGTCTCCAGTGTCAGTTCAGCCACCTCTGATGGGGATTGTTTCGCCATGAACTGAGTCACCACAGAATCAGGGAGAATGCTGGGGACCTTCTCCTGTAACTGTTCTGTGTCCCTGATCTCTTGTGGTCTCTGCAGAACTTTTGCAGAAGCAGCCAACTTTTCCCTGCCAGATCAATACCCAGGAGCAGGTCCCCATGGCTACTGGTCCTGAAAATAGGTCGCACTCCAAGTGCACCCAATATAAAGGTATGGACATATTCTGTCTTCCAATACCATTCGCTAACACTCCTGCATTCACTGCACTCTCCGAGAAAGGACATGCCTTTTACCAGCAGAAGGGATTGGGTGGACCCTTTATCCCTGAGTATGACTGGGGCTTGCTTACCTCACTGAAGGGGTATGATGTCACTTTTCCCTGGGATTCAAAATCCTAGTAACGCTCAAGGATTTTGTTACGTTTTCCCGCACTCTCTGTGGTGCGGTTACTGTGTCTGACTGTTACAGTTAAAGGCACAGCCTGACCTGCTGTGCTTTCCATCAGGGCCCGTTTTCCTGCACTGATCTGGTGGACCATGAGTAATCCTACAGGATTTCCACATCACTTCCAGCATTCAATCGATGCTGACCTTCGTTACTGCAGTGGAAACACACAGGTCATCGGCCATTTCTTCTGCTCTCAGTGCCGTCCTATTTGGCCTGAGTGTGGGCCCCTGTGTGTCCAGATTTTCCTCCTTGCCCGTGACTGTTCAGGCTCTTATCACCCTCCCACCTTTTATTCCCGGGTCTTTGTGGTGATGAGGGAATGCATTCCCTTTGGGGTTAAGGCCTTGTGTACAAGGAAAAAAATCATCATCCAGAATTGCAACCTTCCTGGCTCTTTGAACGTTTTTTCCCTCTGAGTGGGTTTTAGTGGGAGCCGAATTGAGTTTTTGAACTCCTCGAGAAGGATCACCACTCTGAGGTTTTCATAGGTGGGATGTATCCTGATTTTCCGTATCTACTAACAAACATAAAAACGGACTGTAAAATCTTCTTTCGGTACGTAAAAAGGAAACGTTTGGGTAAGACATGTATGTGTCCATTACAGGCAGAGTCAGGGGTATTTATAATGGGGAATCGAGAAATCGCAGAGAAGCTAAATGATCACTTTGTGTCTGTCTTCACTGAGAAAGATACAAGAAATCTCCCAGAATTAGAGATCCTAGGGATTAGGGGGAATGTGGAAGTGAAGCAAATTAATATTAGTAAGAAGTTTGTGATGGAGAAATTAATGGGGTTGAAGGTTGATACGTCCCCAGGACCTGATATTCTAAATTCCAGAGTGTTGACAGAGGTAGCTATGGAGACAATGGGTGCATGGAACGGCTCCAGCATATTGGAAGGTCACAAATGTCATCCCACGATTTAAAAAGGGAGGGAGAGAGAAAACGGGGAATTGCAGACCTGTTAGCCTGACATCAATAGTAGGGGAAATGGTAGAATCTATCATAAAGGATGTGATAAATGGATAATTGGACAGTAATGATCTGATTTGGCATAGTCCACATGGATTTATGACTGGGAAATTATGTTTGATGAACCTGTTGTAGTTTTTTGAGGATATTAGTAACATAATTGAAAACGTGGAGTCGGTGGATGTAGTATATTTGGATTTTCAGATGAATTTTTGATAAAGACCCCACAAGACGTTGGTTAGTTAAATTTAAGCACATGGGATAGGACGTAATACACTGGCATGGATTAAGGATTGGATAACAAGAATAACACAGAGAGTAGGAATAAATAGGTTATTCTGGCTTTGGCAGGCTGTGACCAGTGGGGTAAGTAAAAAGGAAACATTTGGGTGAGTACTTGGGCCCCATCTGTTCACAATATGGATCATTGATTTAGATGTGGGGACCAGAGTAATATTCCCAAGTTTTCAGATGATACAAAAAGATGTGGGAATGTATGTGTTGTGAGGAAGGTGCAAAGCGGCTTCAAGGGAATTTGGACAGACTTCGTGAGAGGGCAAGAACGTGGCAGATGGAATATAATGTGGACAATATGAGGTTATCCACTTTGTAAGGAGGAATAGATGTGCAGGGTATTTCTTGAATGGTAAGAAATTAGAAAGTGTAGATGTACAAAGGGATCTGGGTGTCCTTGTCAATAAGTCACTGAAAACCGACATGCAGGCAAAGCAAGCACTCAAGAAGGCCATTGGTATGTTAGCCTTTATCACAAGAGAATTTGAGTACAGGAGTGGTGAAGTCTTGCTTCAGTTGTATGGAACCTTGTGATACCACACCTGCAGTACTGTGCGCAGCTTTGCTCCCCTTACTTTAGGAAGTACATTATTGCCATAGGGGGAGTGCAACGAAGATTCACTAGACTTGTCCCTGGGATGGCAGGACTCTCCTATGAAGAGATTGGGAAAACTGGGCCTGCATCCTCTAGAATTTCGAAGAATGAGATGTGATCTCATTGAAACCGACAACATAATTAAACGGATAGACGGTTTGATGCAGCTAAGATGTTTCCCCTGGTTGGGGAGTCTAGAACCAGCAGAGACAATTTTAAAATAAGGGGGAAGTCACTTTGGACGGAGATGAGGTGAAATTTCTTCACTTAGGGGTTTGTGAATCTTTGGAATTCTCTACCCCAGAGGGCTGTGGAAGCTCAGTCATTGAGTATGTTTGAAGCAGAGATTGACAGATTTATAAATACAAATGACAGAAAGGGATATGGGGATAGTGTGGTAAAAAGGAATTGAAATAGAAGATAACCCATGATCGTATTGAATGGCGGGGCAGACTAGATGGGCTGAATGGCCTACTCCTGCTCCTATGTTCCGAAGCTGCTTAACTCTTTCAAACTGGAGGTAAGTTCGCTCAGGCTACTTTCGTTGTGTTCTGAATTTTTGGTGGTACGCTTCTGATACTATATCATATGCACCATGGATAGCGTTTTTAGTCATCTCAGAATCTGATGAACTTTCATCGTGTAACAGTGAATAAACCTCATGGGCTTTTCCTGTTCCTTTGCTTTATAAAAACAGTGTCCAGCTCTCTGCCGCCATTTCAGCTGCTTTGCAAGTTTTTCAAAAGTGATGAAACATTCTGCCACATCCTCCTCATTGAAATTCAGAATGAACTGGGGTAACTTTAAGAACTCAGCGCATGGTCCTGAGCTATGGGCAGCTCCCTCACTAGCTGTGCCTTCACTGGGTGTACTGGGTCTTCCTCTAGTTGATTGAGCCGCCTTAACTCCCTTTCCTCCTTCTCCTTCTGTGACACTCTTACTGTTTCCCTTTCATGAAACTCACTCTGCTCTTTCTCGTTCTCTCCTGATTTCTCATGCTAGTCTCTCTGTTCTAGCTTTACCTTAGCTAATATTATTCTATCTGTTAGTGATTCTAACTCTTCCTGAGTCTTCAGCTTCAAGTGAAAAATGATTGGCCACAGGTCTTAAAATTTCGGGTTTCCTAGCTTTTGGACGGAGAGTAATCCCTTACTGTACATTACTCAACTTTTCAACAGAGAGCGATTTTAACCTGTACCGTGTTACTTCACTCTGTATGTAACTCTTTTATGCCAATGTAACTCTTTTATTCAGACATGGAGGGAGACAGAAGGCAGGAACAATTATGAGGCGCATAGATAGGGTAGAGAAGAAGAAAGTTTTCCCTTAGCAGAGGTGTCAATAACCGGGGGCCATTGATTTAAGATAAGGGGCAAGTGGTTTCGAGGAGATTTGAGGAAAAAAAATATTTCACTCAGAGGGTGGCTGGAATCTGGAACACACTACCTGAAAAGATGGTAGAGGCAAGAACCCTCACAACATTTAAGAAGTATTTAGATGAGCATTTGAAATGCCGTAGCATACAAGGTTACGGGCCAAGTGCTGTAAAAGGGGATTAGAATGGACAGGCTTGATGGCTGGCACAGACAGCGTGGGGCGAAGGGACTGTTTCTGTGCTGTAAAACTCTGTGCATCTGTGACACTTGCAATTTCTCATTTGTTGTTGCGTTATGATCACTAGAACCTCCAGATTTCTGTTACAGCCAGGTGAGGAGGGGTCCCAGGCTCTCCTCTTGTCCTATCTTTTATTTCACTGCAGCGGGGCGTATTCCCTTTTAGCAGTGGACATGCTGACCATCTCAGTGAGCATTTTACCTTTCACCTTTGTTGTGATCGTGAAAGAACCAATCAGACAGGTTTTCTTGAGTTTAATCAGGAGGTTCCAGAAGCTGGCCGAGCGCATCTACCCTGAGGCACAATGTGGCTTTCGTGCAGAGAGATCGAGCGTTGACATGCTGTTCTCCCTTCGTCAGATACAGGAGAAATGCCGTGAAAAACAGATGCCCCTCGACATTACTTTCATTGATCTCACCAAAGCCTTTGACCTCGTCAGCAGACGTGGTCTCTTCAGACTACTAGAAAAGATTGGATGCCCACCAAAGCTACTAAGCATCATCACCTCATTCCATGACAATATGAAAGGCACAATTCAACATGGTGGCTCTTCATCAGAGCCCTTTCCTATCCTGAGTGGCGTGAAACAGGGTTGTGTTCTCGCACCCACACTTTTTGGGACTTTCTTCTCCCTACTGCTTTCACATGCGTTCAAGTCCTCGGAAGAAGGAATTTTCCTCCACACAAGATCAGGGGCAGGTTGTTCAACCTTGCCTGTCTAAGAGCGAATCCAAAGTACGGAAAGGCCTCATCAGGGAACTCCTCTTTGCTGACGATGCTGCTTTAACATCTCACATTGAAGAGTGCCTGCAGAGTCTCAACGACATGTTTGCGGCTGCCTGCAATGAATTTGGCCGAACCATCAGCCTCAAGAAAACGATCATCATGGGGCAGGTCGTCAGAAATGCTCCATCCATCAATATTAGCGACTACGCACTGGAAATGTTTCAAGAGTTAACCTACCTAGGCTCAACTATCACCAGTAACCTGTCTCTAGATGCAGAAATCAACAAACGCATGGGAAAGGCTTCCACTGCTATGTCCAGACTGGCCAAGAGAGTGTGGGAAACTGGCGCACTGCACGGAACACAAAAGTCCGAGTGTATCAGGCCTGTGTCCTCAGTACCTTGCTCGATGGCAGCGAGGCCTGGAGAACGTAAGTCAGCCAAGAGCGACGTCTCAATTCATTCCACCTTCACTGCCTCCGGAGAATACTTGGCAGCAGGTGGCAGGACCATATCTCCAACACAGAAGTCCTCGAGGCGGCCGACATCCCCAGCTTATACACACTACTGAGTCAGCGGCGCTTGAGGTGGCTTGGCCATGTGAGCCGCATGGCAGATTGCAGGATCCCCAGACACATTGTACAGTGAGCTCGCCACTGGTATCAGACCCATCGGCCGTCCATGTCTCCGCTTTAAATACGTCTGCAAACGCGATATGAAATCCTGTGATATAGATCATAAGTCGTGGGAGTCAGTTGCCAGCGTTCGCCAGAGCTGGCAGGCAGCCATAAAGGCGGGGCTAAAGTGTGGAGAGTCAAAGAAACTTTGCAGTTGGCAGGAAAAAAATACAGAGGTGCAAGGGAAGATCCAACAGTATAACAGCCCCGACAATCAAATATTCCTGCAGCACCTGTGGAAGAGCCTGTCACTCCAGAATTGGCCTTTATAGCCACTCCAGGCGCTGCTCCACACACCACTACAACCTCCAGTCTCTTGAGATAAGGAGGCAAAAGAAGAAGAATCAAGAGGTGAGTTTATTATACTTAACAATCTAAACTGAATCTAAATAAAATAATAAACATACACACATTCATACACACACACACACACACACACAGACAAGCAAATCACACAGAAATAAATTATAGAGTAAGAGCTAAATTTCTATTCGGATTAGAGTCCAGAATAAATTAAAAATAAACAAAATCTGTGAGATTGGGTAATTCTGTGGTCTGTCCCTTTGCCTCCCTTATTTATAAGTGTCATGTCATCTGCAAGGTTTTAAATTATGTTGTTTTACATATAAGTTTATGTCACGTGTATATTTATTTATATGTCAGGAAGAGCACTGGTTTTAATTCTGACCCCTGAGAAACAGCACTGTATACTCCCCCTTCCCCAGTGTGAACAATGTCTGTTCAACACTTCTCTCTGCTTTCTGTCCCTGAGTCACTGTCATATCCACACTATCACTGTCACATTAATCCATATGTTACATTTTTCATAACAAGTCGATGAAATGTCATTTGATCACAGGCCTTTTAATAGTCCAGATACATAACAGAAAACACAATATCCTCATCAACACTCACAGTTCGGTCATCAACTAACTTGATCAAGATTATCAGACTTGATTTTCCATTAATCTATCCGTACTGTTTGTCATTTAATGTCACATGTTTTTCCTCGAATGATATATTTTTGTACTGGGTCACGGCCTCTAGAAATCTCCAACCACCGACATTAGACTGACTTGTCAGTCGTTATTGGGTTTATCTAATGTCTCCTTATTTAAACAGCTTGTAACATTTACAACCCTCCAGTCCTTTGACATCACTCCCAGATCCAAGGAGGATGGAAAGCTTCTAGCCAGTGCCTCTGCTATTCCCACATTCCTTCCCTCAACAAACCTCATATATCCCATCTGGACTGGGTAAATCTTCGAAACTATTGTTGTATAAAAAGTGTTGGATTGAAAGGTGTTAACTGAACCTGTTTGGTCATTGACTGTAATTAACGTCAGTCTCCAAGGACCCTAATTGTGTCACTGGAGGGTTTCCCTCTTCTATTAAGAAGGGACTCCTTTCAATGTGCTGGCTCATAGTGTCAGTGGGAGCATGACCCCCGGCACTAACAGAGATCAGTGGCTCCAGAGAATGAGAGAGGAGAGATCAGAATCTGAGAACAATAGATTGGAATATTACAGTAGTGGGTCAGAATCTGAGAACAATAGATTGGAATATTACAACAATGGGTCAGAATCTGAGGACAGTAGATTGGAATGTTAAAACAATGGACAGCAGGAGTTTCTCCTTTTGGTTTAGCCTCGTTATTGCGGATTATTTTTGGATAACATTAGATTTGCGGATCTGTTATGCTCTGAAGATGATTCAAACGATTTGCTATCCCATCCTCGCTATTCTTGGTGTCCCTGGTAAGTCTCTGTATCCAACTATTAGATCTATAATTCATATTTCACTGATTTAGTGTTCTTGTCCGGTAAATCTTGGGAAGACGTAAGCCACAGTCTTCAGTCTCTGTCTCACATTCCACTCTGCGTCCACTTTCCGCATTCCCCTCCCTACCCAATGTCTGAGGCTGAAACAGACGGTTGGAACCTCTATATTTCTACCTGAGCTGAGTTCATTGCCATATTCCGCCTATCACCAACCCCACCTACTAAAACCTCTGGAATATCACCCATCACCACCTCTGCCCATCTGCTAATAAACCCTCATCTGTGCCGTTGTTAAATCCACACTTAACTATTCCAATTCTATCCTGGTCACCCTCCCAGTTATCAACCTCCATAAACCACAGCCCATCCTGATCTCTGCTGCCTACATCCTAACTCACACCAAATCCCGATCACCCATTACCCCTGTGCTCACTGATCTACATTGGCTCCTGGTCTGGCAGCACCTTAATTTTAGTATTCTCATTCTTGTGTTTGAATCCCTCCATGGCCTCACCCCTCCAATTAGTTCCATTTCCCTTCCATGTCACATATTCGTGTAAATCTTATGCCTTCAAGCCTTTTTCCAATTCCCTTTTCGAAGTGAGCTGTTTTCACTCTATATCTTCCCCTGCTGTGATTTTCACTCTATGACGGCACTGGTGCCAACGGTATGGAAACCTGGATCTGTAAAATGATGTGAACTGAACTGCCAGCCACTTCTAGTGTGGCCTGCACAGTGCCCCATGTTGGGCAGGGAACTAGTCTGGTTATACTGTGCATGTGCTATCAGTGTGAGGAAGGGTTTGAGTTGACGTCAATCTGCCATTCCGACAGCTTTGATGTACGTCTTTGAAACATTGTCTTTGCATGTCCACTGACAGCCTGTGTCAGTCACTCTCAGCTGAACATACATTCAGAAGCAATGAAGGACTCCCACTGGTGTTATTTAAAATGACCAGGCATCCAACTTAAAGGTGAGGGTTTTTTGACTTCTTTCTGCTATTGTAAAGTTAGTGGAGGTTCTGTGGATGGTTTTCTGGAGGTTGTGTTATGAGCTGCTGCAGACATTCAGGGAACACAGAGGATTTGGGTACTGTAGTTAAAGTGTTTCTGGGTCTGTCACATGACCAACAAATGGAGCAGAGGCTGCAGAGAGGGGAAGCTCTGTAAAGAGGGAGGAGGAGGGGGCTTTGTCCTACCCACCCCGTGTTTTCCAAGAGCACTTTTCCTACCTACGCTTAACCCAGGAGCAGTGTGTGAGGTGACTCTGATTCAATAAGGTGATGATCACAGAGCTGTGTCACCGCCTGTAACACGACCTGGAGCCTGACACCAGGGTGAGGACGGAGCTTTCAGTGGCTGATAAGGTCACAGTTTCATTGAACTTCTATGTATCTGGATCTTTGCAGGTGGGAGCAGGTGCCGTATCCAACATAGAGACGTAGAAATCGATGTAGTCATAAAGTCATTTCTGACATAAAAGGAAGCCATTCTACCCCTCCATGCCAGCTCAATGTAAAACAATCCAGTCATTCCCACTCCCCCTCTCAATCCCCGTATCCCTGCAAGTTCATTTCCTTCAGGTGTCCATCCAGTTTCCTTTTGAAATCATCGATTGTCTCGGCTTCCACCACCCTCATGGGCAGTGAGTTACAGCTCATTGCCATCCACTGTGTAAAAAAGTTCTTCCTCATATTCCCCCTGCATCTCTTACCCAAAAACTCCCATCTGTGTCCCCTAGTCCGTGTTTCATCAGTGAATGGGAGCCGTTTTTCCATGTCTATCTTATCTAAGCCTATCATAATCTTGTACACCTCTATCAAATCTCTCTCAATCTCCTTTACTCCAGGGAGAACAACTCCAGCTTCTCAAAACTAACCTTGTAACATAGATAGCATAGATAGATTGACATTTGCTCTGTTTGTAAACACGTGCCATCCCCGCACTGTATGTGTTTGATGCGGACAGTGTAGAGGGAGATTTACTCTATATCTAACCCCGTTCCCCCCCCCCCTTTTATATATTATATGTCGAGGCGGCCTTTATTCCTCAGGCCCGCTTCATATGCATATTTAAATTTTAAAAATAACTTTATTAAGAACAGATTAAATAAACCAAAAACTCAAATTAAAATGCCATTCTCGGCGTTGATGATGCACTCCAGTCCCTGCGGTGACCACCGGTCATGGACGGCTTCAACCGTACCAGCGGACATCGCATGCTGCTTCTCCAAGGACACCCGGGCGCGAATGTAACCGTGGAAGAGGGGCAGGCAATCGGGGAGGACGGCCCCCCGGACGGCCCGCAGCCTGGACCTGTGAATTGCCACCTTGGTCATGCCCAGGAGCACACTGACGAGGAGATCCTCCTCCCGGCCCAAGCCCCTCCGCTCCGTGTTCCCAAAGATCAGGAGTGTAGGACAGAGGTGCAGCCAGAACTTGAGGAGCAGCCCCTTCAGATACTCAAAGAGGGGCTGCAACCTCACACACTCGGTATATATGTGGAACACGGACTCGTCCAGGCTGCAGAAAGTACAGGTCGCCTGGGAGTCTGTGAACCTACTTAAAAGTCTGTTGCACGGGATTGCCCTGTGCAACACCCTCCACCCCAGGTCCCCGATGTAAAGGGGGAAGACTCCCGCGTGAGAGACCTCCATCGGTGTTTCCCCTCGCTGCCAGATGGCAACGCGGACCGCCAGGGCATGTCCGGCCGGCTGACAAAGGCGAGGAAGTGGAGAGTGTGAAGGAGCATCCCATGCAAGAAACCCCTCCGCGCCGACTGGAATGGCATGGAAGGCATTTCCGAGAGGCAGCTCGGGTTGTGCGGCCCCGGCTCACGAGGAGGGTTTTGGGGCCTGGGGCTGATGAGCAGTTCCAGCCGAGCGGAGGTCAGCTCGGCCGGGAACGCTCCACTCTCCCGAGCCCCATCGCCACCCACAGTGATGGGCATCCCAGGGGCTTCGGCTACTCCTCTACACACTGGTCTGGCACTGGAGTAGTCCGCCCGGACAGCCAAGGTGCTCTCCTCAGTCGGCGGGGGAGCACCTTGACTGGAGGTGACCATGTTCTAGAATCGGACTAGTTCCCGGTAAAAGACAGGCAACTCCCTCAGAGAGGCGCGGCTAATGGACTCCACCGGGAGCTGCGTGTCATCTCGAAGGCAGTGACACTGGCGGAAAAATATGTCACCAGCAACCATCATCTGGGAGGACGCTCGACGTACAGGTATCTCTGCAGTGTCCGAAGGCGGAGGTCGCAGCCTGGGTGCGGACGCACACCAGCGACTGGCTGCCCTCCTCGATCGGGAGACTCAGGACCGCGGCAGAGACCCAGTGTTTCCTGTTGCCTCAGAAGAAATCGACGAGTTTCTTCTGGATCTTGGTTGCAAATGCAGGGGGCGGGGCCAAAGTGACCAACCGGTACCACAGCATGGAGGCCACAAGTTGGTTTATCAACAGCGCTGGGCCCCTGTAGGAAAGCACTCGGAGCAGTCCTGTCCAGGGCCCCAGCCGAGTGGTGAGTTTCGCCTCCAACTCCTGCCAGTTTGCCAGCCAGGCTTCCTCAGCAGGGCTAAGGTGGACTTCCAGATAGAGGAGGTGCGTGGTGCTTCACACAAAAGGTGTCATCTCCTCCGGCAGGGAGTCCACCCGCCACTGACCCACCAGGAGAATGGAACATGTCTCCCAATTGATCCTCGCAGAGGATGCTGCAGAAAAGGTCTGCTGGCAGTCGCGCATCCTGCACAAGTCAACAGGATCCGTGACCACGAGGAGCACGTTGTCGGCGTAAGCCGAGAGGACAAACCACATGGCCGGCTCGCGCAGAGCAAATCCCCTCAACCTCCTGCGAACTACGCACAGGAAGGGCGCCACACAGATGGTGTACAATTGGCCGGACATGGGGCATCCCTGACGCACTCCGCTCCCAAAGCGAAGGGGCGCCGTCAAGGACCCGTTACCCTTGACCTGACACTCTGCGGCGGCTTATAAAAGTCGGACCCGGGCCACGAAATGCGGCCCGAGTCCGAAAGCGCGCCGAGTCCCGAAAAGGTATTCGTGATCCACCCTGTCAAACGCCTTCTCCTGGTCGAGGTTAGAGAAAGGCGACTGACTGACCAGTCCTCTGGGAAAGATGGATCAGGTCCCGGACCAGGTGGATATTGTCCTGGTTGGACCAGCCCGGGACCGTGTATGACTGGTCTGCTGGATCATGTGGGCCAGCACGGAGCCCAGGCGGGTAGACATAGCCCGGGCAAAGATCTTATAATCCGTGCTGAGGAGGGAGACTGAACGTCAGTTTCCAAGCAGGTGGAGATCACCCCTCTTCGGCAGGAGAACGATGACCGCCCTGTGCAACGAAAGGGGCATCTGCCCGGTCACCAGGCTTTCCCCCAGGACCCTCGCGTAATCGACCCCCAGAACGTCCCAGAACGCCCTGAGGTACTCCACGGTCAACTCATCCAGCCCTGGGGATTTGCCCCTCGAGAGCTGATGGAGGGCCCCGGTCAGCTACACCAAAGTGAGCGGTGCCTCCAACCATTCGGCGCCCTCCGGGCTGACCTGCGGCAGGTCCTCCCACAAAACTTGTCGCTGGACAGATCCGGAGAGAACAACACACTGTAATAAGTACGAACCAGGAGGCCCATTCCCTCCGGATCCGTGATGGAGGAACCGTCGTCGGCCAGCAGCTCGACGAGCTGCTTACGGACCCCCCGCCTTTTTTTTCAGCGAGTAGAAGAAGGGTGAGGTGCGGTCCAACTTCCAGGATCTGGATCCGCGACCTCACGTACGCGCCTCGGGACTCTATGAGCTGCAGGTCCCTCAGCGAGTGCTTCTTCTCTTTGTACGCCTGCCACAGGGCCGGGTCCGCGACGGCATGACCGAGGCGGGACTCCAAATCGAGGACCACCTTCTCTAGGCGCCCGATCTCAACTTCCCGCCTCTTGGTCGACCCCCTCGCATACTCCTGACAGAAGACGCGGCTGTGAGTCTTGCCCACATCCCACCAAAGCCTCAAGGAGGGGAAGCCCCCCTGCGTCCTTCTCTAGTCGGCCCAGAATCGACAGAACGAGTCGCGAAATCGCTCGTCCTCCAGCAACCGGTTGTTAAAGTGCCAGTACGCGGACCCTGCCCGCGTGCGGAGTGGAGTGAACTCCGCCCACACCAGGTGGTGGTCCGAGCACTGCACCAGCCTCATGGAGGCCGCCGGGACAAGGGAGACGTATGCCTGCGAAAAGTAGAGGCGGTCGATTCGGGACACTCCTCCTCCAGACCTCCACATGAAGGCGCTGGAGTCGGGATGGAGATTCCGCCAGACGTACACCAAGTTAATGGAGCTGATCAGTCTCCTCAACTTCTCCACCGAAGCTTGGCCGCGCTGGGGACCGGAACTATCCCCCACCTCGAGGGTGCAGTTAAAATCCCCCCCGAGGATGATACACTCGCCGCTATCGATGGAGCTCAATAGAGCGGACACTTCTTCAAAGAAGTGCACTTACAATGCGCCGGGCCTGGGCGCATACCCGTTCACAAACAGGAGTGGCACGCTACATAGGCGAACGGCGAGGTGGAGCAAGCGGCCCGGCACTAGCTCCTTGACCCCCAAGATCTCTGGCTGAAAAGTCGGGGCAAACAAGATAGCCACTCTCACTAGAAACAGGGGTGAGGTGACTCATGTAGACCCCACTCTGTCACTCCAGGAGCCAGGTGGCTTCATCTCCCGGAACGGTGTTGGTTTCCTGCAGAAAGCTCACCGCGTATCTCCCTTCCCTCAGGACAGAGAGATTGTGTAATCTGCGGTGAGCCCCTCTGCTGCCGTTGATGTTGAGGATGGCTATGGTTACCTTCATGTCAAAGGTACTTAAAACCCGTCACCAACACCTCACTGTGAGGAGGGAGTGGAAGTGCACCTGGCCCTCCACTCCCCCAGCAACCCATTGAGGAACACATTAAAACGGCGCCTCTCAACCAGTTTCACGTCCGCGCGCTTGCCCGCTATCTTAAAGGCGGCACAGACGGACTGGATGATCAGCGCCAGATTCGACCAACGGTCGAGGGCCAGCTGAACTTTATTGCGGTAACGTCTGCAAGCCGCGAGGAAATCCCGGAGTTCCGCCGTGGGGATGAGAGGAGATTCGGTGGGAGGCACGAGGGACTCCACCACCTCACTGGCGATGGAATCAAGATCATCCTCCTTGCCCCGCACCGAATCCCCATCCTCCTCCGTGTTGTCACCGCCAGCGGCCGACACATCCACCACACACTGTGGGGCGGACGTCCCGGCCGCGCCAGCTGGTCCCGCCTCCGTCACGATCCCACACCCAGGATCGATGGCGGAGGAGTCCTCTCTGGGTTCTATTGTGAAACTGGAGCCTGTAGGCACCAGCGGTTCAGGACCCCCCTCCACCTCCATCCCCAGGCCAATGAGTGGTCCAGGGGAGACAGAAGTTCCGGACTCCGGGAAACCAGCCGGAGCCGAGACTGGAGGCGGCGAGAGGAGGCCATCTCCCGCTCCGCCAGCACCCACAGGCCCAGCAGATGGGGCAGCATTCTCAGTTATAACTGGGTCGGGTGTCTCCTGGTTGGTGGTGGACTCCAGCTGGGAGGCCCGACCCACTGGGGCCTCGCCCTCCCCTTCATTCAGGGCACCCGACCCACTAGCAGTGGCGGAATGGGCGGTTTCCCCAGGCTCCCCCACCACAAGCAGGGGCCCACTTACTCCTTCAGGAGGGTCCGCACGTACCGGGGCCATCCCCTCCCCTCCATCCTGAGGAATAGGGAGCACCTGCCCGGACTTTGCAGCCTTGTTGGTGGCGGTAGGGGGAACCTGAGGACCAGAAACAGGAGGCAGCTCCCCTCCAACAGATGGGCCCTGCACCTCAGGGCCCTGTGTTCTTTCTGTGGAGGGGTGCCTTCTCCTCTTTTTCGCACTTGGGTGCGGAGACTCAGAGACCTCCATGTCATCAGAGGCCTCCGCCTCCGCACCCTTTTTTCCATTTTTAGTCACCCTGGGCCTGAGCCCAGCCCTGGGACATGTGGATTCCATGGGAATGGGCTTTGGGCTGAGCTCAGGCTCGGGTTGAGTCAAAGTGTCCAGGGGACGCGCCTCACGATCTTTCTTTTTTCCCCCCGTCTTCCTTCCGCTCGGACGGACGCTCCCCTCCCCGCCAGAGGCTGTGAAAACCACAGCCTCCGGAACCGACTGAGCGGTGTCTGTTGGATGTGCGGTGGGAGTGGGAGGAGGTGCTGTGGAACCACTCTGGGCCGCCGAGGTGGAGCTGGCGGCCGGGAGGTTGGGGCAGTTCTTACGAACATGACCCACCCCCTTGAAGACGTGGCACCGCGCCCTGTCCGATGTCCAAAAGACGTGGTAGGCCGTCCCCTGGAACTCCACATTAAATTGGCCCTCCGTGTCCTCCTCCCGCGCCAGCTGCATAAATAACTGGCGTCGGAAGGAGTAGACATGTTGGAGGCTGTGCTCCCGAAGACCAAGCCGGACTGGGGTGATCCCCGACCTCCACTCCCCCAGGTGGTGCAGGTGGGGGAGGAGGAGCTCACTGGGAATGAAGGGTGGGTCGTTGGACAACATTATCTGATGCGCAGTGGCCCCCAGAGGGTCCACTGGCAGGAAGGTCCCCCCCACAGTGAGCCCTTTACTCAGGGCCAGGGACACCGCCCGCTCGATCTTCAAAAAGAACACAGCCTTTCCATACATCTTTGAGGCCGCAACAATGGCCGAGGGGCCGACAACCACGGCCATTGCCTTAACGCAGGCCTCAATAGACATGTTGGGGTGGGGATAGCTCTTCACCCCATGGCTGCATGTCAATAATTTAAAGGGTGACGGGGCCACGTGGGCAGCCACAGAAGCTGCAGCTGCGTAGGTAGTAGAGGGCCCCACCACCGGTGATGAAGGGCTTGCCATGGGTCTAAGAGCTAAACCCACCCCAAATTGTGGACTTGCACACTAAATAACAGCGACTCACAGAAAAATTTGAAAAGACAAACAAACAAACAACAGGTTAGTGGAGAGGCTGAGGTAAGAGAGGAGAGGCAAAGGCAGGCTGGAAGGGATGACTTGCTTTCTGGAGGTGGTGCTCACAGTACACTTAAAACAAACAGTCTTTGAAGTTGGTCTTCCGGTCTTCTGGTTGGGGGAGTTGTCTTCACCTGGGTCAGTTGAAGCTGCCCAGGCACTATCTATCCCCTTCCGTCTGTTTAGCTGCGCAGCTTCAACTGACCCAGGCTTGGCAATTGGGGTGGGGAGGGAGCTTCCCTGTGTGCTTTTGCAGCAGCACAGATTCCTGCTGAATTGGCAGCCCCACCCCTTGTTGTTCCAGCCACTTGTTCCTCCCCCAACAGTCCAAAGTAAATTACTGGTGTTCAGCACCCACCTCCAGACAAAGCCTTGTTTCCAAATAATGTCTCTTTCTTCTCTTTAATGGAGACTGTTGTTGGAGTTTTCCTCTGCTTGTTGGTAGCTGCTCTCCCTTGCTCAGTGCAGCTCCTCTCTCCACCTCTGCAACCTCCAACTGCCACCAGCACTCCCAGCTGCACCTCGTTGAGGCTCTCAACACTCAGGCTCCCAAATCAGAGAGCAGCCAATCCCAGTGCTGTACCCGTCCTGGGAGTGTTTCATGGGGACAATGGAGAGGGAGCTTTATTCTGTATCTAACCCACGTGCTGTACCTGTCCTGGGAGTGTTTCCTGGGGACAGTGTAGAGGCAGCTTTACTCTGTATCTACCCCTGTGTGTACCTGTCCTGGGAGTGTTTGATGGGGACAGTTTCGAGGCAGCTTTATTCTGTATCTTATCCGTGCTGCCCCTGTCATAAACTTCAGCACAAATAAAACTCCTATCCAAACTCGCACCAAGTTAAAGGCCTGCTCAAGTCACAAACAAAAACCCGACCCGAACCCGAGGGACCCACATGGGACCCGAGCCCGACCCGGCCCAGATCCCTCCATTTGCCCCCGAGACCGACCCGACCCGACCCGTCCCAAGCCCAAAGGTCGAGTTCGGAAGAGTGACCCGACACATGTCATCGGGTCCCATCGGATTCAGGTCGGGTAACAGGCCTTTACACAAAGTCCCGTTCACCCATCACTCCTATGCTCACTGGCTTACGTTGGTTCCTGGTCCAGTAATGCCTCGATTTTAAAATTCTCATCCTCGCTTTCTGATCCAACTCATTCCGAACTACTCAGAAATGAAACTGTCTCCTCAAAAGACTAAATGTTAGTTTGTTTGAGGGAAAACCTTCACAACACAGACTGCAGTGTTTCAAGATGAAGACTCACAATTTTCTCATGGTAACCCGGGATGGGGAAGTAATGCTGGCCTTGTCAGTATCACCCATATCCTGAGAACAAATAGACAGGAAATAAAATAGGAATAAAATCAATGAGTTTGTAATTGACTGACTGAAACCAGGCGAGGTCTGTGATCAGAGTGAGACGTCATAATCCGATAAACAAATTGTCAACACAATTTACCTCACCAGCCCCTGTTGTCTGCATCAAAAAACAAGTAACAAATAATCTCTATCTTATAAGATGCTGGATTATCAATTGCACGCATGGAATACATACTCAATGGTTTCTGTTATCAGACAGTCAGAGAATCACACAGCACAGGAGGAGACGATTTCACAAATCGTACCAGTTCCAGCTCTTTGAAGGAGATTTCCAATGATTCCTCTCCCCTGTTCTTTTCTCCAAGTCCAGTAAATCACCCTGTTAGTATTGATCCAATTCCCGACTGAAAGCTTCTGGTAAATCTGCTTCCACAACGCTTTCAGGAAGTGAATTCCAAATCATAAACACTCGCTGGATAAAGAAAAGAAAATCTCCTCATCTCTCCTCTGTTTGTTTGTTAATCAACATTAAACTGTGTTCTCTGGTTACTGAACCTTCATCCAGTGAAACCAGATTCTCCTTATTTATTCTAGAAAAACACATCATCATTTTGAGCCCCTCGATTAAATCTCCCTTTTATCTTCTCTGCTCTAAGGAGAATAATCCCAGCTTCTCTCCACTTAACTGAAGTCCCTCATCCCTGTTCCCATTCTAGTGTAACACCTAGGTACCATATCCAAGGCCTTGAAATCTTCATAAAGTGTGGTGCCCAGAATTGGACACAATATTCCAGCTGAGGCTTAAATAGTCATTTATCTAGTCTTAGCAGAATGTTCTTTTTTTTGGAACATTACAGCGCAGTACAGGCCCTTCGGCCCTCGATGTTGCGCCGACCTGTTGTTGTGTTGTTTGTTTTGATTCTTTGCTTCTAGTTATAATTCTAACGATCCCCTATGCATTTTTGAATCCTTCACCACTTGTCCAGCCACCATTGAAGATGTCTGTACATACACACCCAGACTCTATGCTCCTGTACCATCTTTTAAATGGTGCAGTTCAGTTTCTATTCACTCCCCTTATTATCCCTCACAAAATAATCACTTCCCCAGTTCGATGTGTTAAATTCTATTCACCATGTGTATTCTCATTTCTCCATGAGACTCTCCATGTCCTCCTTAATCCTGCTACTATCTACCACACTAGTGACAGCATTTATGATTTACATGTCATCTGCAAGAGTTGAAATTATGTTTTTGTTTTACTCTAAGTCTATGACATTTATATATTTATCTATATGTCAGGACGAGCACTGTTTCTAACATCGACACCTGAGAAACAGCACTGTATGTCCCCCCCCTCCCCGAGTCTGAACAATGTCTGTTCACCACTTCTCTCTGCTTTCTGTCCCTGAGTCAGTATCATATCCACACTATCACTGTCACATTAATCCATGTCTTCCATTTTCATAACAAGTCTATGAAATGTCATTTGATTACAGGTCTTTTGAAAGTCTATATACATAACACTAAACACACTATCCTCATCATCTCTCACAGTTATGTCATCAACGAACTTGATCAGGATTATAAGACATGATTTTCCATTAACCTATCCAGCCTGCTTGTCAATTATTATCCCATGTTTTCCCAAGGATTATATATTTTTGTACTGGGTTATGGCCTCTAGAAATTTCCAACCACCGACATTACACTGACTGGTCAGTAGTTGCAGGGTTTATCTTATCTCTCCTTTTTAAAGCAGGATGTAACATTTACAACCCTTCAGTCCTCTGTCACCACTCCCATATCCAAGGAGGATTGGAAGATTCTGGCCAGTGCCTTTGGTATTTCCACCATTCCTTCCCTCAGCAACCCTCACTCATCCCATCCAGACCAGCTAAATGTTCTACGTTATTGTGGCACAAAAGTACTGGATTGAACGGGGTTAACTCAACCTGTTTGTTCAGTGACTGTAATTAATGTCAGTCTCTTTGGACACTAATTGTGTCACTGGAGGGTTTCCCTCTTCTATTAATAAGGGTCTTCATTTAATGTCTTACCCATAGTGTCAGCTGGTGCATCAAACCCGGAACTAACAGGGATCAGCAGCTCCAGAGAGAGGGAGAGGATAGATCAGAATCTACGAGCGGTAGATTGGAATGTTACAACAATGGGTCAGAATCTGAGAACAATAGATTGGAATGTTACAGCAATGGACAGCAGGACTTTCTCCTCTTGGTTTGGTTTAGTTACTGCAGATTATACTTGGCTAACATTAGAATGGCGGATCTATTATGCACTGAAGATGATTCAAACAATTTACTATCCCTTCCTCGCTATTATTGGTGTCCCCGGTAAGTCTCTGTATCCAACTATTAGATTCATAAACCATATTTCAGTGAATTAGGGTTCTTGTCATTTAAATCGTGAGAAGACTGAATCCATTGTCTTCACTTTCTGTCACAAACTCTATTCCCTCTCCACGATCTGTAATCCCCTCGCTGAGGCTGAACCAGGAAGTTTACAGCCTCTGGTATCTTTAATGCTGAGCTCAGTTGATCCCCATATTAACTCCACCTCCAACCCTACATATTGATACAGCCAGGTGATGAGGGTTCACAGTCGGTCCTCTTGTCCTTCCTCTTATTTGACCGCAATCGTGTTTGTTCTTTTTTAACTGTGGATGTATTTACCATTTTTGTGATGTTGTACTTTTTACCTTTGGTGTAATAGTGAAGGAACCAATCGGAAAGGTTTTCTTGAGTTTAACGATGAAAGAGGTGAGTTTAATACACTTAATATCTAAACCCAATCAAAATGAAATAATAAAAGCATACGTTATACATTTATGCTGTCACTGACCCAAGAATCTCACGTACACAAATAGATTACAGAATAAGAAGTAAAATCGTGCTGGATTAGAGTCCAGAATAAATCAAAGGTCGAATTTGAATGCGGAATACAGGCTCAAAGACAGGATTCTTGGCAGTGTGCATGAACAGAGGGATCTTGGGGTCCATGTCCATAGATCGCTCAAATTTGCCCCCCAAGTTGATAGGGTTGTAAAGAAGGCGTATGGTGTGTTGGCTTTCATTAACAGGGGGATTGAGTTTAAGAGCCTCGAGGTTATGCTGCAGCTCTATAAGGCCCTGGTTCGTCCACAATTGGAATATTGTGTTCAGTTCTGGTCGCCTCATTATGGGAAGGAAGTGGAAGCTTTAGAGAGGGTGCAGAGGAGATTTACCAGGATGCTGCCTGGACTGGAGGGCATGTCCTACGAAGAAAGATTGAGGGAGCTAGGGCTTTTCTAATTGGAGCGAAGAAGGATGAGATGTGACTTGATAGAGGGGGACAAGATGATGAGAGGCATAGATAGAGTGGATAGTCAGAGACTTTTTCCCAGGGTGGAAAGGGCTATCACCAGGGGGCATAATTTTAAGGTGATTGGAGGAAGGTTTCGGGGAGATGTCAGAGGTAGGTTCTTTACACAGAGAGTGGTGGGTGCGTGGAATGCGCTGCCAGTGGTGGTGGTAGAAGCAGATACATTAGTGGCATTTAAGCTACTCTTGGATAGGTACATGGATGATAGTAGAATGAAGGGTAGGTAGTTCGATGGATCTTAGAGTAGGTTAAAGGTTTGGCACAACATCGTGGGTCGAAGGGCCTGTACTGTGCTGATCTGTTCTATGTTCTATGTTCGAAAACATAATATGCAGTCTGTGAGGTTTGATAAATCCCTGATCTTCCAGCTGAAGTTGTACTCTTGAAGTCTTTGGCTGGTCGAAGTGCCCGTTGTGACTGATCCACATGGTTCAGGATTTTCTTGAAGGCAGACTGGTAGGTGGCCTTTTTACCCTGGTGCTTCAGTCTGTAGCAATCTGTAGGATTGGAGGGTCCACAGTCGCTGATGGTTTTCAAACTTGTGATGTCATCTGGTGAGAGACAGAAGTAGAACGGGGCTTGGGGTTGGGGGGTGGCTAGGGGAGGGGGGAAGGAGACCACCCTTCTGCTTCTGCCAGTTTGAATCACTGGTTTGTCTGTCTTTGTCCAGGGGAAACTCCCAGCTTTCACAGAGATGGTCAGACGGTCTCATGGCTGCCTCAATATATATTCCGGAGCCTTCTAATGAGATTCAAGGTGAGGAATTTCCATCTCCCTAGGGCTCAGGATGCCATTGTTTACACTTGGAGTAGTTTATGCTTTCAAGGTCAGTGTGTCAGGATGTCCTTGAATTCCATGCTAATGAACGCATTTCCCGGCGGAGCAGCAGGAGAAGGTAGCGACTCTTCGGTGGGTGAGTGAAGGCATCAGGAGCTGTGTTTTAAAAGTAAGTACTTACTGTTTTACTTACTGTTTTCCTTGTCTTTGAGTTTCTTTTGGCGCCGGAGGAACCGGAAGCTGGTCGGCAGCGAGGACTCCTGGGTAGGTTTTTTCCTTAAAGGTGCGGAGCTGAGTAAACCCGAACCACTACACATGTAGTGTCTCCCACCCATCCTCCTCCTCTAACCTAATAATAAGACCCTTTTTACCCTCCTCCTCTAACCAAAAAGGACTGAGCAGGTAAGCTATTTACTGTTTTTGTTAATATCTATAGTTGTACTTAACTAAGGGGTAATTGAATAAAAGAAATGGCAGCCAGTGTAGTGTATTGCTCCTCCTGCAGAATGTTCGAGGTGAGGGAAACCTCCGGTGGCCCTGCCGACTTCACCTGCTGGAAGTGCATCCGTCTCCAGCTCCTATCAGACCGTGTTAGGGAATTGGAGCTGGAGCTGGATGAACTGAGGATCATTCGGGAAGCTGAGGGGTTGATAGATAGAAGCTACACGGAGGTCGTTACTCCACAAATCAAAGGCAGCTGGGTAACAGTTAGAGGTGGGAAGAGGTCAGTGCAGGGATCTCCTGTGGTCGTTCCCCTCAACAAGAAGTATACAGTTTTAGATACTGTTGGGGGGGACGGCCTATCGGGGGCAGGCTGCAGTGACCGGGCCTCTGGCACGGGGTCCTGCACTGTGGCTCAGAAGGGAAGGAGGGAGAATGGGAGAGCACTAGTCATCGGGGACTCGATGGTGAGGAGTACGGACAGGCGGTTCTGTGGGCGCAGGCGAGACGCACGGATGGTTTGTTGCCTCCCTGGTGCCAGGGTCCGTGATGTTTGTGATCGCGTCTTCAGGATCCTTAAAGGGGAGGGGGAGCAGCCAGAGGTCGTGGTGCACATTGGCACCAACGACGTAGGAAGGAAGGGTGGCACAGATGTTAGAAGTGAGTTTAGGGAGTTAGGCTGGAAGCTGAAAGCTCGGACGGACAGAGTTGTTATCTCTGGTTTGTTGCCGGCGCCACGTGATAGTGAGGCTAGGAATAGGGAGAGAGCACAGCTGAACACGTGGCTGCAGGAATGGTGTAGGAGGGAGGGCTTCCAGTTCTTGGATAATTGGACTGCATTCTGGGGAAGATGGGACCTGTTCAAACAGGACGGGCTGCATCTGAACCAGAGGGGCACCAATATCCTGGGAGGGAGGTTTGCTAGTACTGTTCGGGAGGGTTTAAACTAGTTTGGGAGGGGGATGGGAACCGGACTTGTAATCCAGGGACCAGTGGGTCCACTCAGAAAGACAAAGAGTGTAGTGAGGTATTGGGGAAGGTAGCACTGTCACAGAGGACAGATGGGCACGGAGAAGGGTTAAAGTGCGTATACTTCAACGCAAGAAGCATCAGGAATAAGGTGAGTGAATTGAAGGCGTGGATGGGCACTTGGGACTACGATGTTGTGGCCATCACTGAAACGTGGATAGGTGAGGGGGAGGAATGGTTTTTGGAGGTACCTGGTTATAGATGTTTTCATAAGATTAGGAATGGTGGTAAAAGAGGTGGGGGGGTGGCATTGTTAGTTAGAAATAGTGTAACAACTGCTGAAAGAATTTTCGAGGAGGATCTGCCGACTGAGGCACTGTGGGTTGAGGTCAGGAACAGGAAAGGAGCAGTCACCTTGATGGGAGTTTTCTATAAGCCCCCCAATAGCAGCAGGGAGGTGGAAGAGCAGATTGGGAAACAGATTTTGGAAAGGAGCAGAAGTCACAGGGTAGTAATTATGGGGGATTTCAACTTCCCAAATATTGATTGGCAACTCTTTAGATCGAATAGTTTGGATGGGGTAGTGTTTGTGCAGTATGTCCAGGAAGCTTTTCTGACTCAGTATGTAGACTGCCCGACCAGAGGGGAGGCAATATTGGATTTGGTACTAGGTAATGAACCAGGGCAAGTGATAGAGCTGTTGGTGGGCGAGCACTTTGGAGATAGTGATCACAATTCTGTAGCATTCACTGTGGTAATGGAGAGGGATAGGTATGTGCAACAGGGCAAGGTTTACAATTGGGGGAAGGGTAGATATGATGCTGTCAGGCAGGAACTGAGGAGCATAAGTTGGGAGCATATGCTGGCAGGGAAGGGCACGGTCGAAATGTGGAACTTTTTCAAGGAGCAGATAGTAGGGGCCATTGATAAGCATGTCCCTGTCAGACAGGGAAGGGATGGTCATGTGAGGGAACCGTGGTTGACAAGAGAGGTTGAGAGTCTTGTTAGGAAGAAGAAGGATGCGTATATAAGGTTGAGGAAAAAGGGCACAGGCATAGCTCTGGAGGGATACAAGATGGCCAGGAAGGATCTGAAGAAAGGGATTAGGAGAGCTAAGAGAGGGCATGAAAAATGCTTGGCGGGTAGGATAAAAGAAAACCCCAAGGCCTTTTACGCGTATGTCAGAAATATGAGGATGACTAGGGGGACCGTAGGTCCGGTCAAGGACAATAGCGGGAGACTGTGTGTTGAGCCGGAAGAGATAAGTGAGGTTTTGAATGAGTACTTCTCTTCGGTATTTACGAATGAGAAGGGATGTATTACTGAAGAGGACGGTGGGAAGCAGACTGGTAAGCTCGAGGAAGTGCTCGTTAGGAGGGAAGATGTGTTGGGGTTTTTGAATAACTTGAAGATAGACAAGTCTCCCGGGCCTGACGGGGTATATCCAAGGATGTTATGGGAAGCAAGGGATGAAATTGCAGAGCCGCTGGCAATGATCTTTTCATCTTCTCTGCTGACGGGGGTGGTACCAGGTGATTGGAGGGTGGCAAATGTTGTGCCCCTGTTCAAGAAAGGGAATAGGAACAACCCTGGGAATTACAGGCCAGTTAGTCTTACTTCGGTGGTAGGCAAGTTGATGGAAAAGGTGCTGAGGGATAGGATTTCTGAGCATCTGGAAAGACACTGCTTGATTCGGGACAGTCAGCACGGTTTTGTGAGGGGTAGGTCTTGCCTCACAAGCCTGATTGAATTCTTTGAGCAGGTGACCAAGCAAGTGGATGAGGGTAAACCAGTGGATGTGGTGTACATGGATTTTAGTAAGGCATTTGATAAGGTCCCCCATGGTAGACTTATGGAGAAAGTCAGGAGGCATGGGATAGTGGGGAATGTGGCCAGTTGGATTAAGAATTGGCTAACTGATAGAAGGCAGAGAGTGGTCTTAGATGGTAAATACTCAGCCTGGAGCCCAGTTACCAGTGGCGTGCCGCAGGGATCAGTTCTGGGTCCTCTCCTGTTTGTGATTTTTATTAACGACTTGGATGAGGAAGTCGAAGGGTGGGTCAGTAAATTTGCAGATGATACAAAGGTTGGTGGAGTTGTGGATACCGAGGAGGGCTATTGTCGTCTGCAAAGGGACTTGGATAGGTTGCAGTGCTGGGCTGAAAAGTGGCAGATGGAGTTTAACCCTGAAAAGTGTGAGGTCGTCCATTTTGGAAGGACAAACATGAATGCAAAATACTGGGTTAACGGTAGGGTTCTTGGGCATGTGGAGGAGCAGAGAGACCTTGGGGTCTATGTGCATAGATCATTGAAAGTTGCAACTCAAGTGGATAGGGCTGTGAAGAAGGCATATGGGGTGTTAGCGTTCATTAGCAGAGGGATTGAATTTAAGAGCCGTGAGGTGATGATGCAGCTGTACAGGACCTTGGTAAGGCCTCATTTGGAGTACTGTGTGCAGTTCTGGTCGCCTCATTTTAGGAAGGATGTGGAAGCCTTGGAGAGGGTGCAGAGGAGATTTACCAGGATGTTGCCTGGAATGGAGAATAAGTCTTACGAGGAAAGGCTGAACATTCTAGGCCTCTTCTCATTAGAACGGAGAAGGATGAGGGGTGACATGATAGAGGTTTATAAGATGATCAGGGGAATAGATAGGGTAGACAGTCAGAAACTTTTTCCCCGGGTGGAGCAAAGCGTTACAAGGGGTCATAAATTTAAGGTGAAGGGTGGGAGATATAAGGGGGATGTCAGGGGAAGGTTCTTTACCCAGAGAGTGGTCGAGGCATGGAATGCCTTGCCCGGGGAAGTTGTTGAGTCAGAAACTTTAGGGACTTTCAAAAGGCTTTTGGATAGGTATATGGATAAAGGAGAATGATGGGGTATAGATTAAATTGTCCTTGACAGAGGACAAAGGATCGGCACAACATTGTGGGCCGAAGGGCCTGTTCTGTGCTGTATGTTCTATGTTCTATGTTCTAACGCAATCTTAGCAAATTCAGTCTCAAGAGCAAGCCATTATTTTGGGTCCAGGCTCATCAGACATGTGTCTCCTGGTGGAGACATTGGAATGTGAAAAGGTGCTTCAGATACAAATTGCAGTGGCCATCTTGGCTGCCAGTTTCTTGCAGGAGTTTTTCCATTAAAACTTTAATGTAAGTTTCCAACTGATGAATTAAAATTCCTCATTGGCGTATCGTGTTTCCTTGACACCAATAACACCTCTTTAATATGTGCCTCAGCCTACCAGCTGCGTAAACCCTCATCGTGACATTGTTAAATCCACACATGACTCTTCCAATTCTATCCTGGTCACCCTCCAATTAGAAATCCATAAAATGATGTGAACTGCACAGATGGCCACTTTTAGTGTGGTCCGCACAGTGTCCCATGTTGGGCAGGGATCTAGCCTGGGTGCCATGTATGTGTTGTTAGTGTGAGGAGGCGTTAGTACTGATGTCAATCAGCCATTTTGGCAGGATTGATGTCCGATTTTGAAACTTGCTCTGTGCCTGTCCACTGACCACCTGTGTAAGTCACTCTCAGCTGAGCATTCATTCAGCAGCACGAGGAATCACCGCACCTCCACCCCCACACCCCCCCCCCCCCCATCACCACCACCACCCCCCAAAGTTATTTTATAGGATCAGGCATCCAACTTACAGGTGAGGGGCTTTAGACTTAGTTCTGTTATTGTAAAGTTAGTGGAGGTGCTGTGGATGGTTTTCTGGAGGTTGTGTTGTGAGCTGCTGCAGACATTCCGGGAGAACAGAGGATATGGTGACCCAACACTGGACGAGGTATTGGGACTGTAGTTAAAGTGTCTCTGGGTCTGAAACATGACCAACAAATGGAGTAGAGGCTGCAGAGAGGGAGTCTCTGTAAAGAGAAAAGAGGAGGGGGCTCTGCCCTACCCACCTGGGGTGTCCCAAGGGCACTTTTTCTACCTACACCTAACCCAGGAGCAGTGTGTGAGGTGACTCTGATTCAATAAGGAAGTGGTCACAGAGCTGTGTCAACTCCTGTAACACGACCTGGAGCCTCACACCAGGGTGGGGACGGAGCCGTCAGTGGCCGTTAAAGTCACAGTTCCATTGATCTTCACTGCATCCGGATCATTCCCCAGGCAGGAGTGGGCGGCATATCCAACAGATTCACAGAGAGTCAGAGTCGTTTACGAAATAGGAGGAGGCGATTCGGCCCCTCTGTACCAGCTCTCTGTGGAACAATCGAGTCAGTCCCACTCCCCCGCTCAATCCCCGTATCCGTGCAAGTTCATTTCCTTCAGATGTCCATCCAGTTTCCTTTTGAAATCATTGATTGTCTCGGCTTCCATCACCCTCACGGGCAGTTAGTTCCAGCTGATTAACATCCACTGTGTAAAAAAGTTATTCCTCCTATTCCCCCTGCATCTCTTACCCAAAACCTTCCATCTGTGTCCCCTAGTCCGTGCTTCATCAGTTAATGGGAACAGTTTTTCCTTGTCTATCTTCTCTCAACCGATCATAATCGTGTACACTTCTATCAAATCTCTCTCAATCTCCTTTACTCCAGGGACAGCAACTCCATCTTCTCCAACCTAACCTTGTAACTAAAATACCCCAATCCCGGGAAGCATTCTAGTAGAATCATAGAATCATCGAAAGTTAAGGCACAGAAAGCAGCCACTTGGCCCATCTTGTCTGCGCCAGCCAGAAAATGATCCATCTATTCTAATCCCACCTTCCAGCATTTGATGCGTAGAGCTGCAGATTACGGCACTTAAGGTGCATATCCAGACTATTTTTGAATGATTTGAGGGTTTCTGACTCAACTACCCTTTCAGGTAGTGAATTTCAGACCCAGCACCGCCCTCATCTCCCTTCTGATCTTTCTACCAATCACTTTAACTCTATTCCCCCTCTTCGATGTTGTGGTGAATAGACTCTTCACCTCCACTCTATCCAGGTCCTTTACAATTTTGTGTATTTCAATCAGATCACCCCTCAGCCTTCTCTGTTTCAAGGAGAACAACCCCAGCCTATCTAATCTTTCTTCATAGCTGAAGTTTTCCAGTCCTGGCAACATCCTCGTAAATCTCCTCTGTACCCTCTGGAGTGCAATTACATCCCTTCTGTACTGAGGTGACCAGAACTATACACAGTACTCAAGTTGTGTCCTAACCCATGAGTTATACAGCCCCAGCCTAACCTCCCTGTTCTTGTATTCTGTACCTGGGCTAATAAAGGAAAGCATTCCATATGCCACGTTGTCGAACACTCCTGCTATCTTCAGGGATGTGTGGAAATTCAATCCAAGGTCCCTCACTTTCTCTACACCTCTCAGTATTTTGCCATCAATCCTGTATTCCTTTGCCTTGTTTCACCTCCCTAAATGCATCAGATCATACTTCTGCAAGTTGAATTCCTTTTGCCACGTTTCTGCCCATCTGACCAGGCCATCACTATCTTTCTGTCGTCTACAGCTACCCTCCTCACTCGCTACCACATGGTCAATCTTTGTGTCATCTGCAAACGTCTTGATAATGCCCCCTACATTTAAGTCCAAATCATTAATATAGACCACAAAAAGCGAGGGATCCAGTACTGAGCCCTGCGGAACGCCACTGGAAACAGCCTTCCAGTCTCGAAAACAGCTGTCAACAATTACCCTTTCTTTCCTGCCACTGAGTCAATCTTGTATCCATCTTGATGCATTTCCCTGGATCCCGTGGGATTTTTTTTTTAGAGATACAGCACTGAAACAGGCCCTTCGGCCCACCCAGTCTGTGCCGACCATCAACCACACATTTATACTAATCCGACATTAATCACATATTCCTACCACATCCCCACCTGTCCCTATATTTCCCTACCACCTACCTATACTAGGGGCAATTTATAATGGCCAATTTACCTACCAATCTGCAAGTCTTTTGGCTTGTGGGAGGAAACCGGAGCACTCGGAGGAAACCCACGCACAGGAAGAATTTGCAAACTCCACACAGGCAGTACCCAGAATTGAACCCGGGTCGCTGGAGCTGTGAGGTTGCGGTGCTAACCACTGCGCCACTGTGCCGCCCCAATCTGATTTTCTGAACCAGTCTGCCATGTAGGACATTGTCAAAAGGCTTGCTACCATCCAAGTAGACCACATCAACTCCACTACCCTCATTTATCTTCCTTGTTACTTCTTCAAAAAATTCGACCAAGTTGGTCAAACAATATCTTCCCTTAACAAATCCATACTGACTATCCTAAAATAAATAGAGGTGGTGATTACAGAAGAAGGCAAGTTATTGTGAACCTTTATAAAGCTCTGGTTAGGCCCCAACTGGAGTGCTGCATCCAGTTCTGTTCACCACACATTAGGAAGGATGTGAGTGTCCTTGACAGGGTGTAGAGGAGATTTACCAGAATCGTTCCAGGGATGGAGGATTTTAGCGACAAGGTTACTCTTGAAAAGCCTATATTATTTTCCTTGGAGTAAAGGAGATTGAGGGGAGATTTGATAGAGGTATACATGATGATGACATGTTTGGAAAAGGTAGAAGGGAAAAGGTGTTCCCATTAGTTAATGGTACAAGGACCAGAGTTCAGGTGGTGGAACAGAGATACAGGGGGATGTGAAGAACAACCTTTTTACACAGCGAGTGGGAATGGCCTCTAAAGTCACTGCCTACGAGGGTGGTGGAAGGAGTGATGGTGAATGATTTCAAAAGGATATTGGATGGACACGTGAGGGAAATAAACTTGCAGGAATATGGAGACAGAGCTGGGGAATGAGACTGACTGGATTTATCCAGGAAGAGCTGGCATGGACTCGATGGTTTGAGTGGCCTCATTCTGTGCTCAAATGACTATGACTCTCTGACAGGGGATTACTATTACTACTGCTTTCCTATACTGGGAAAGTTTATCATGGACTGGGCAGTATCACCCTGTTGAACCCCGTGATGTAAGTGGCCAGAACGTGGTTAATAAATGTGTTTCACAAACAGAGTAAATCAGTTCAGACCCACTCACAATTCTGGAGTCATTCACAATGGGGAGTAGTTTCTCCTGGTTTTCTCTACATAGGACAGCAACCAGGCTTTTCACTGTGTCCTCCACCTCCATGTAGAAAGTCTTGCCAGGGTTAGGTGGGATAAGGCGCGTCACCTGGGCAACAGCTTTCTTCAGTTGTGCTGCTTCTTCCGTGCTCTTTTCAGTCCAACCGGGTTAAAACTGGTCAATATCACCATTAGGTAGTTCATAAAGAGGAGTCACAGTCTCTGCAAATCGAGGGATGAGGGTCCACTAATACCCCACCAGCCTGAATATAGGGCACTGGGCAGTCTTTGAGGTGGACAGTTGTAGATGCTGGATGGTCTCGACCTGATGTTGGTCTGGGCTGATGCTGGATGATCCAATCTGGACACCTAGAATGGTGACACAACCTTGCACCAGCTGGGCCTTACGTGGATGGTCTTTTCGTCCAGCCCCCAATTCAACTGCAGTAGTTCCTGTGAAAGAGTTATATGTGTGGACACGGTCTGTGGTGATGAGGAGGAGATCATTGACATATTGCACAAAGCAGGAAGACTGTGAAAAGCTCAGAAGGGCCCCGGTTATACGTTTGTGGAAAATAGTGGGGTTATTGTGGAACTCCTTGTGACCAACATGTCCAGAGGTATCTCTGGTCCTCAGAAGTGAATGTGAATTTAAATTGTTTCTCTAGTTTTACTGGGATACTCCAATAACCATTGCAGATATCCAGGGTGATGAAGACAGCCCTGCCGCAGGGAATCCGGGAGTGTAGGGTGGGTGTCTCTCACTGGATTCACATAGGAGTGAATGAGCTGAGTTTGAGGCTGCAGAGAGGGGAAGCTTGGTAAAGAGGGAGGAGGAGGGGTCTCTGCCCGACCCACCCCGGGTTTTCCAAGAGCAAAAAGAGCAGTGGTTCTCATACCAAACCCTGGGGAGAAACACTGTATACTCCCATCGAGTCTGAACAGCAACCTTTCACCACTTCTCTCTGTTTACTGTTCCTTAGCCAATTTTATATCCACACTGTCTCTATCCCTTTAATCCATCGGGTTCAGTTTTCCTAACCTGTCCATTGAATGGCACTTGATCAAAAACTTTTTGAAAGTCCATATATATAACTTCAATCACACCACCCTCATCAACCCTCTCCATTGTTTTATCAAAGAACCCCATCAAGTTTACCTCACCACCACCTCTCTCCACTCCTCCACTGTTGTTAAATTATCAGACTGCTTATCCGACATCCAGCACTGGATGAGCAGAAATATTCTCCAATTAAGTATTGGGAAGACTGAAGCCATTGTTTTCACTCCCCACTCCAACTCTGTTCCCTTGCTATTGATCCCATCCCTCTCCTGAGTAACATTATCTGAGATTCAGACAGTTTATTTGCAACCTTGGTGTCATATTTGGGATAAAATTAATGGGCACATGGACAAATAAGGAAAACCAGCATGGATTTGTTTGGGGAAAATTGTGTTTAACTAAATGGTTGGAATTTTTTGAAGAGGTAAAAAGGAAGCTTCGTGAGGGCAATGCTGTTGCTGTGGTATAAATTGAATTCCAAAAGGCATTTGATAAAGTGTTACGCAACAGACCTGTGAGCAAAGTTATAGCTCATCAAATAAAAAGGCCAGTGGCAACATGAAACTGAGCTGGTTGAGTGACAGGAGACAGAGAGTAGTGATTAATGGATGCTTTTCGGGCTGGAGAAAAGTTTGTAGTGGAATCAAAACAAAATACTGCGGATGCTGGAAATCAGACATATAAACAGAAAGTGCAGGAAATACTCAGCAGGTCTGGCAGCATCTGTGGAGAGAGAAACAGAGTTAACCTTTCAAGTCGGTGACCTTTCATCAGAACTGGCAAAGGTTCGAAATGTAATAGGCTTTAAGCAAATAAAGTGGGGGTTTTGGGGGAAACACAAGTACAGAAATGTGAGCATTAGAGCGGAGGTGGGGGATGGAGGGTGTTGAAATGATAAGCGAGCGGAAGTTCAGTGTCATGCCTTTGGACTGAGTGGAGGTGTTCCACAAAGCGGTCACCCAATCTGCATTTAGCCTGCTGCGGTGTTCCAGTGAATAACAACGCCAACTCAAGGAACAGCACCTCATTGTCCGATTAGGCATGTACAGCCTTCTGGACTGAATATTGAGTTCAACAATTATTTTGTTTTAACATTTTTTGCCATGTGTCGGCCTGAAACTGGATTTGTTATGTTGGTGCTTTTGGCTAGAGCTGTTCATTATTCTATCATTTAACACCCTCTCTGCACTAACGCTTTATCTTTCACCACACAACAAGCACACTTTCTTTGCCTTTGCCCAAAGACCACCTCGTCACTTAATCTCTCTGACCCTCTGTTCTATCTGCACCCCTTTTGTTCTCTTTTGCCCCACCCCAGCTTTATTTGCTTAAAACCTATTACATTTCTAACCTTTGCCAATTCTGATGAATGGTCACACACCTGAAACGTTAACTTTGTTTATCTCTCCACAGATGCTGCCAGGCCAACTGAGTATTTCCAGCACTTTTTGTTTATATTTACGGTTTGTAGTGGAGTTCCCCAGGGATCAGTGTTGGGACACTTTCTCTTCCTGACAAATATTAATTACCTAGACCTTGGTGTACAGGGCACAATTTCAAAGTTTGCAGAGGATGCAAAACTTGGAAGCATTGTGAACTGTGAAGAGGATAGTGTAGAACATCAAAAGGACATAGACAAGTTGGTGGAATGGACAGACAGGTGGCAGATGAAGATCAATGTGGAGAATGTGAAGTGATTCATTTTGGTAGGAAGAACATAGAGAGACAATAGAGAATAAAGGGTGCAATTCTAAAGGGGGTGCAGGAGCAGAGGGACCTGGATGCATACGTGCGTCGGTCATTGAAGGTGGCATGACAGGATGAGAGAGCAGTTAATAAAGCATATAGTATCCTGGGCTTTATTAACAGAGGCATGGGATACAAGAGCAAGGAGGTTATTTTGAACTTGTGTAAGACACTAGTTCGGCCTCAGTAGCAGTATTACGTCTACGTCTGTGCACCACACCTGATCTAACGTGAAGACATTGGAGAGTGTGAAAAAACATTCACAAGAATGGTTCCAGGGATGAAGAATATCAGTTATGAAGATAGAATGGAGAAGTTGGAACATTTTCCCTGGAGAAGGAAAGGCTGAGAGGAGATTTGAAAAAGGTCTGCAAAATTATGAGGAGTCTGGACAGAGTGGAAAGGGAAAAACTGTTCCCATTCCTGAAAGGATCGAAAACGAGAGGGCAAAGAATTAAAGTAATTGGTAAAAGAAGCAGAAGTTGACATGAGGAAAACTTTTTCACACAGCGAGTGTTGAGGTCTGGAATGCACTGCCTGAGAGTGTGGTGGAGGCAGATTCAATCGAGGCATTCAGGAGGAAATTGGACAGCTATCTGAAAAGGAAAATTGTACAGAGTTACAGGGAGAAGGCAGGGGAGTGGCACTAGATGAATTGCTCTTTTGCAGAGCCAGTGCAGATACGATGGACTGAATGGCCACCTTCTGTGCTGTAACAATTCTATTATTCTGTGACATTTGACCACAAAATGACCTTCCAACCTCATATTCGTGCCATCACTATGACGACGTATTTCCACCTCAATAACATCGCCCGACTTCACCCCTGTCTCAACTCATCTGCTGCTGAAGCTCTCATTCATGCTTTCATCACCTGTAGACTAGACTATTCCAACTTATTCTCCCACATTCTACTATCTGTAAACTTGAAGTCATCTAAAACTCTGCTTCCTGTGTCTTAACTCACGGCAAGTCCCATTCCCCGATCGCTGACCTACATCAGCTCACAGTCAAGCAATGTCTTTATTTTAAAATTCTCAACACGTTTTCAAATCCCTCCATGGTCTCACCCCTCACTATCTCTGTAATCTCCTCCAGCCACACAGTCCTTCGGGGTACCTCTGCTCCACTAATTCTGGATTCTTGTGCATCCCTGATTTTAATTACTCTACCATTTGTGGCCACACCTTCAGTTGCCTCGGTCCCAAGCTCTGGAATATCCTCCCGACACAGCTCCACCTCTCCACCTCGCTTTTATCCTTTAACACACTCCTTTAAAACCTGCCTCTTTGACCAAGCATTTGGCTACCCATCCTAATATCCCATTTTGTGGTTCAGTGTTATACTTTGTTTCATAATGCTGCTGTGAAGTACCTCGGGATAAGTTCTTGTTGAAGTTTGCCAGAAATGATTTGTCGTTAGCATATCCGTGCTGCTTGAAATTTATTATGCTGTACTTTTCCAAGCAACGAATATTTATGACCTGGGTTGTGAAATGCCCCACCTAACGTCATATTGACTGGACAGTACATGGTTTAACACATATCACCTTTTTTAAACAAGGTGTAACAATTGCAGCCCTCCAGTCCTCTGTCATCGTTCCCATATCCAAAGAGAATTGACAGATTCTGTCCAGTGCCTCTGCCATTTGCACCTTTCCTTCTCTCATCAACCCTCATAATTCCCATCCAGACCGGTTAAATGCTCCAGTTTATTGTGGTGATAAGAGTGTTGGATTGAAAGGTGTTAATTGAACCTGTTTGTTCAGTGACTTTAATTAATACCAGTCTCCATAAACCATAATTGTGTCACTGGAGGGTTTCCCTCTTCTATTAATAAGAGACTCATTTCAATGTCTTACCCCGAGTGTCAGTGGGAGCATCATCCCCGGGACTAACAGGGATCAGTGGCGCCAGAGAGAGGGGGAGGATAGATCAGAATCTGAGAACAATAGATTGGAATGTTAAAACAATGGGTCAGAATCTGAGAACAATAGATTGGAATGTTACAACAATGGGTCAGAATATGAGTACAATAGATTGGAATGTCAGAACAATAGGCAGGAGTTTCATCTGGCAGTTTGACTTACTTTCTGCAAATTTGGACTGGCTGCCAATAAACAGGCGGATCTATTACACACTTATGATTATTCAATATTTTTTTTATCCTATCCTGGCTATCATTGGTTTCCCTGGGAAGTGTCTCGATCCACGTATTTATTCTATAAACCATGTTTAACTGCATTACTGTTCTTGCCATTTACTCCATATGTTGAACAGGCAGATACATAGTGCAGAGAGTCTGTGAGCAAGGTTAGGCAGTTGACAGGGCACAGTTGCAGCCAGTATGATGGGAGAAGTGTGTCTATTTTAACGCAAGAAGTGTCAGGAATAAGGGTGATGAACTTAGAGTATGGATCAGTACTTGGAGCGACAATGTTGTGGCCATTACGGAGACTTGGATATCACAGGGGCAGAAATGGATGTTTGATGTTCCGGGGTTTAGATGTTTCAAAAGGAATAGGGAGGTGGCAACATTGAATAGAACTGATGGGATTTTACTGTTACTTTGCTTTGTAAAAACAGAATTCAGTCTCTGCCGGCCATTTTGGTTGCTTTACAAGCTTTTCACAAGTGAAGAAAAATTCTGCCACATCCTCCTCATTGAACTTTGTCATGAACTGGGAGAACTTTAAGAGATCAGCACATGGTCCTGAGCTAGGGGTAGCTCCCTCACGAGCTGTGCCTTCACTGGGTGTACTGGGTCTTCTTCTAGTTGTTTGAGCCGCCTTAACTCCCTTTCCTCCTTCTCCTTCTGGAACACTCTTACTTTTTCCCTTTCTTGGCACTCGCTCTGCGCTTTCTCGCTCTCTCTGGAATTCTAATTCTAGTCTCTTCTGTTCCAGTTTTACCTTAGCTAAAATTACTCTATCTGTTTGTGATTCTAACCCTGTTTGAATCTTCAGCTTTAAGTGGAAAATGGTTGGCCAAAAGTCTTAGGAATTCTGGTTTCCAGGTTTTTAGATGGAGAGTAATCCCTAACTGTCCAGCTACATTGCTCAACTTTTCAACAGAGAGGGATTTTAACCTGTACCATGTTACTTCACTCTGTATATAAGTCCTTGATTGGGAATGTAACTCCTTTAGTCAAAAAGCGAGGGGAACAGATAACAGAAAACTACAGGCAAGTTAGCATCACATCTGTCATAGGGAACATGCTAGAAGCTATTATTAAAGACGGTGTAGCCGGCACTTAGAAAAATTCAACGTAATCAGGCAGAATCAAAATGTTTTTATGAAAGGGAAATTTGTTTAATCAATTTGTTGGAGTTCTTTGAAGAGGTAACATGTGCTGTGGAGAAAGGGGAACCGGTGGATGTACTGTACATAGATTTCCAGGATGCAATAGATAAGGTGCCACATCAAAGGTTTTGTGAAAATAAAAGCTCATGGTGAACGGGGTAACATGTTGGCATGGATAGAAGATTGGTTAGCGAACAGAAAACAGAGAGTAGGCATAAATGGGCCATTTTCTGGTTGGCAAGATGTAACGAGTGGTGTGCCACAGGGATCAGGGCTGGGACCTCAACCTTTTGCAATTTATATAAATGACTTGGATGAGTGGGCCGAAGGCATGGTTACCACATTTGCTGATGACACAAAGATGAGTAAGAAAGTAACTTGTGAAGGAGACATAAGGAGGCTGTAAATGAATATAGATAGGTTAAGTGATTGGGTAAAGACCTGGCAAATTGAGTATAATGTGGGAAAGTGGGAAATTGCCCATTTTGGCAGGAATAATAAAAACGAAGCATATTATCTACTGGTGAGAGATTGCAGAGCTCTGAGATGCAAAGGGATCTGGGTGTCCTTGTGCATGCATCTCCAAAGCTTAGTATGCATGTTCAGAAAGTAACTAGGAAAGCTGATAGAATGTTATCATTTATCGCGACGGTAATTGAATACAAAAGTAGGGATGTTATGCTTCAGTTATAGAGGGCATTGGTAAGACCACATCTGGAGTACTGTATACAGCACTGGTCTCCTTATTTAAGGAATGATGTAAATGCATTGGAAGAAATTCAGAAAAGGTTTACTAGACTAATACCTGGAAAGGGTGGGCTGTCTTATGAGGAAATATTGGACAGGCTAGGCTTATATCCACTGGAATTTAGAAGGGTAAGTGGCGTCTTGATTTGAACATCTAAGATCTTGAGCAGTCTTGACAGGTGCATGTGGAAAGATGTGTGCATCTGGGTGTATCTAGAATTAGGGGTCACGATTTAAAAATGAGAGGTCGCCCATTTACAACAGAGATGAGGAGATTTTTATTTCTCTGAGGGTTGTGAGCCTTGGGAATTATCTTCCTCAAAAGGCAGTGGAAGAGAGTCTTTAAGTACTTGTAAGACAGAGATAGATAGATTCTTGATAAGGAAGGGGGTGAAAGATTATCGAGGGTAGGTGCTAATGTGGAGTTGAGGTTTCAATCAGATTAGTCATGATCTTATTGAATGGCAGAGCAGGCTTGAGGGGCCGAGTGGCCTACACCTGCTCCTAATTCACATGTTCAAATGTTCATATGCTCTGTCTTCGACCGTGGACATTTCAGTGTTCCAGCAGTGAAAACCACAATAAAACCGGCATTAATATTTGTAACTTTTTTCTCAGGATCAATTGTTTTTCCCACTTCCAATTTCTCATGTGTTGTTGCGTTATCATCATTCGAACCTCCAGATTTCTGTTCCAGCCAGGTGAGTAAGGGTCCCAGTCCCCCTCTTGTCTTATATCTTATTTTACCGCAAGAGGGTATCCTTTTTAACAGTGGACGTGCTGACCACCTTAGTGAGTATTCTACCTTTTATCTTTGTTGTGATCATAAAAGAACCAATAGGACAGGTTTTCTTGAGTTTAAACAAGAGGTGAGTTTATTATTATTCACAATCGAATCTGAATCTAAATAAAGTAATAAAAATATACTCTACACATTCTCGCACACACTCACATGAAAATCACACACAAATAAATTAGAGTGAGAAATAACCTCGTGATGGATTAGAGTCCAGAATAAATAAATTTTTAAAAAAAGTCTGTGTGGTTGGATAATTCTCTGGTCTGCATTATTCCACCGTTCGCTATGAGTTTCATGTCTTCTGCAAGAGTTGAAATTATGTTGTTTTTTTTACAGAGACGTTGGTGTCATTTATATATCTATCTATATTCCAGGAACAGCACTGGTTCTCAGACCGAGTCCTGAGAAACAGCACTGTATACTCCCCCTCCCCCAGTCTGAACAATGACCGTTCACCACTTCTCTCTGCTTTCTGTCCCTGAGTCAGTGTCATATCCACACTATCACTGTCACATTAATCCATGTCTTCCATTTTTCATAACAAGTCTATCAACTGACATTTGATCACAGGTCTTTTGAAATTCTGTGCACATAACACAAAACATGTTATCCTCATCAACACTCACAGTTTTGTCATCAACGAACTTGATCAGGATTATCAGACATGATTTTCCATTAACCTATCCGTGCTGTTTGTTATTTATTATCCCATGTTTTTCCAAGAAAGATATATTTTTGAGCTGGGTTCTGGCCTCTATTAATTTCCAACCACTGACATTCGACTGACTGGTCAGTAGTTACAGGATTTATCTAATCAGTCCTTTTGTAACAGGGAGTAACATTTACAGCCCTACAGTCCTCTGTCATGACTCCCATATCCAAGGAGGATTGGAAGATTCTGACAGTGCCTCTGCTATTTCCACCATTCCCTCCCTCAGCAACTGCTTCTATTGTTTTATCAAAGAACTGCATAGGGTTCAGTTTTCCTAATCAGTCTATTGAATGACACTTGATCAAACACCTTTTGAAATTCTATAAATATAACTTAAATCACACCACCCTCATCAACCATCTCAATTGTTTTATCAAAGAACTCCATCATGTTTACCTCACCACCACCTCTCTCCACTCCTCCACTTTTGTTAAATTATCCAACAGCTTATCCGACATCCAGTACTGGATGAGCAGAAATTTCCTCCAATTAAATATTGGGAAGATTGAAGCCATTGTTTTCACTGCCCACTCCAACTCTGTTCCCTTGTTATTGATTCCATCCCTCTCCCTGGCAACAGTATGAGATTCAGACAGTCTGTTTTTAACCTTGGTGTCATATTCAGGACAAAATTAATAGGCACATGGACAAATGTGGGTTAATTAAGGAAAACCAGCAAAATTTGTTAAGGGAAAATGGTGTTTAACAAACTTGCTGGAGTTTTTTGTAGTGGTAAAAAATAAGCTTGATGAGGACAATGAACAAAGAACAAAGAACAAAGAAAATTACAGCACAGGACCAGGCCCTTCGGCCCTCCAAGCCTGCGCAGATACAGATCCTCTATCTAAACATGTCGCCTATTTTCTAAGGGTCTGTATCTCTTTTCTTCCTGCCCATTCATGTATCTGTCTAGATACATCTTAAAAGACTCCATCGTGCCCGCATCTACCACCTCGGCTGGCAACGCGTTCCAGGCACCCACATGCTGTTGATGTGGTTTAAATGGAATTCCAAAAAGCATTTGATAAAGTGTCACACAACAGACCTGTGAGCAAAGTTACAGCTCATCAAATAAAAGGACAGTAGCAACATGAAACTAAACTGGTTGAGTGACAGGAAAAAGAGAGTAGTGATTAATGGATGCTTTTCGGGTTGGAGAAAAGTTTGTAGTGGAATCAAAACAAAATACTGCAGATGCTGGAAATATGAAATAAAAACAGAAAGTGCTGGAAATGCTCAGCAGTGTCTGTGGAGAGAGAAACAGAGTTAATGTTCCAGGTTTGTGTCCTTTATCAGAACTGGCCAAGGTTAGAAATGTAATAGCTTTTAAGCAAGTAAAGCGGGAGTAGAGGGTGTAAACACAAGGACAGAAATGTGGACATTTGAGCGGGGGTGGGGGATCAAAGGTGTTGAAATGACAAGCGAGTGGAAGCTCGGGATCATGCTTTTGGACTGAGCGGAGGTGTTCCACAAAGCGCTCACCCAATCTGCGTTTCACCTGCTGCGGTGTTCCAGTGAACATCAACGCCAGCTCGAGGAACAGCACCTCATTGCCTGATTAGGCACTCGACAGACTTCTGGACTGAACATTGAGTTCAAGAATTTCAGAGCATTCAGAGCAGGTCCATTTTTATTATTTGTTTTATCAGTTTTTTTTACCATGTGCCAGACTTAAACTGGGATTTTTATATTGGTGCTTTTAGCTCGGGCTGTTCATTGTTCTGTCATTTAACACCTGCTCTGCACTAATGCTTTGTCTTTCACCACACCATGAGCACACTCTTTGCCTTTGCCCCATGACCTCCTGGTCAGTTAATCTCTCTGGCCCTCTGTCTTATCAACACCCTATCTGCTCCATTTTGCCCCATCCCTGCTTTATTTGCTTAAAACTTATTACATTTCTAACCTTTTCCAGTTCTGATGAAGGGTCACTGACCTGGAACATTAACTCTGCTTCTCTCTCCACAGGTGCTGCCAGACCTGCTGAGTATTTCCAGCTCGTTTCGTTTTTTATTTAAAATTTGTAATGGAGGACCACAGGGATCAGTGTTAGGACCCTTTCTCTTCCTGACATATATTAATGACCTAGACCTTGGTGTACAGGGCACAATTTCAAAGTTTGTAGATGATACAAAACTTGGAAGCATTGTGAACTGTTAGGAGGATAGTGCAAAACTTCAAAAGGACACAGACAAGTTGGTGGAATGGGCAGACAGGTGAAGTTCAATGTGGGGAAATGTGAAGTGATTCATTTCGTAGGAAGGACATGGAGAGAAAATATAGAATAAAGGTTACAATTCTAAAAGGGGTTCTGGAGCAGAGGGACCTCGATGTATATGTGCATCGGTCATTGAAGGTGGCATGACAGGATCAGAGAGCAGTTAATAAAGCCGACAGTATCCTGCAGCATGGAATACAAGAGCAAGGAGGTTGTTTTGAACTTGTATAAGACACTAGTTCGGCCTCAGCTGCAGCGTTACGTCTAGTTCTGGGCACATTAGATAACATGGAAACATTGGAGAGTGTGAAGAAACATTCACAAGAATGGTTCCAGGGATGACGAATATCAGTATTGAAGACAGACTGGAGAAGTTCGAACATTTTCCGTACAGAAGGAAAGGCTGAGAGGAGATTTGAAAAAGGTCTGCAAAATTATGAGGAGTCTGGACAGAGTGGAAAGGGAAAAACTGTTCCCATTCCTGAAAGGATCGAAAACGAGAGGACAAAGAATTAAAGTAATTGGTAAAAGCAGCACAAGTGACATGAGGAAAACTTTTTCCCACAGCGAGTGGTTAAGGTCTGGAATGCGCTACCTGAGGGTGTGATGGAGGCAGATTCAATCGAGGCATTCAGGAGGAAATTGGATAGCTATCTGAAAAGGAAAATTGTACAGAGTTACAGGGAGAAGGCAGGAGAGTGGCATTAGATGAATTGCTCTTTTGGAGAGGCAGAGCAGACTCGATGGACTGAATGGCCACTTTCTGTGCTGTAACAATTCTGTGATTCTGTGGCATTTGACCACAAAATGAGCTTCCAACCTTATATTCGTGCCATCACTATGCCCACCTATTCCCACCTCAATAAGATCGCCCAACGTCACCCCTGTTTCAACTCATCTGCTGCTGAAGCTCTCATTCATGCTTTCATTACCTGTAGACTAGACTATTCCAACTCATTCTCCCACATTCTACTATCTGTAAACTTGAGGTCATCTAAAACTCTGCTGCCTGTGTCTTAACTCACAACAAGTCCCATTCCCCGATCACTGACCTACATCAGCTCACAGTCAAACAATGCCTTTATTTTAAAATTCTCAATCATGTTTTCAAATCCCTCCATGGTCTCATCCCTCACTATCTCTGTAATCTCCTCCTGCCCGACAACCCTCTGAGATATCTCTACTCCACTAATTCTGGCCTCTTGTGCATTCCTGATATTAATTACTCCCCCATCGCTGTCCGCACCTTCAGTTGCCTCGGTCCAGAGCTCGGGAATATCCTCCCTACACAGCTCTACCTCTCCACCTCGCTTTTATCCTTTAAGACACTCCTTTAAATCCATCTCTTTGACCAAGATTTTGGTCTCCTAACCTAATATCTACATTTGTGGTTCAGTGTTATACTTTGTTTCATAATGCTGCTTTGAAGTACCTTAGGATAAGTTCTTGTTGAAGTTTGCCAGACATGATTTTTCATTGGTATATCTGTGCTGCTTGAAATGCATTTTGATGTGCTTTTCCAACCAACGAATATTTCTGCCCTGGGTTGTGAAATTTCCCCACCACTGGCGTCAGATTGACTGAACAGTACAGGGTTTGCTCCATCTCTCCATTTGTAATCAGGGTGTAACATTTACAACCCTCCAGTCTTCTGTCACCACTCCCATATCCAAGGAGAAGTGAAAGATTCTGTCATGTGCCTCTACTATTCCCACCATTCCTTCCCTCCGTAATCCTTAGACATCCCATCCAGACTGGGTAAATGTTCTATTTTATTGTGGTACAAAAAGTGTTGGATTGAAAGGGGTTAACTGAACCTGTTTGTTCAGTGACTGTAATTAATGTCAGTTTCCATGGACTCTAATCGTGTCACTGGAGGGTTTCCCTCCGCTATTAATAAGGGACTACTTTCAATGTGTTAGAACAACAAAGAACAAAGATAATTACAGCACAGGAACAGGCCCTTCGGCCCTCCAAGCCTGCGCCGATCCAGATCCTCTCTCTAAACATGTCGCCTATTTTCTAAGGTTCTGTATCTCTTTTCTTCCTGCCCATTCATGTATCTGTCTAGATACATCTTAAAAGACTCCATCGTGCCCGCATCTACCACCTCCGCTGGCAATGCGTTCCAGGTGCCCACCACCCTCTGCGTAAAGAACTTTCCACGCATATCCCCCCTAAACTTTTCCCCTTTCACTTTGAACTCGTGTCCTCTAGTAATTGAAACCCCCACTCTGGGAAAAAGCCTCTTGCTATCCACCCTGTCTATACCTCTCATGATTTTGTACACCTCAATCAGGTCCCCCCTCAACCTCCGTCTTTCTAATGAAAATAATCCTAATCTGCTCAACCTCTCTTCATAGCTAGCGCCCTCCATACCAGGCAACATCCTGGTGAACCTCCTCTGCACCCTCTCCAAAGCATCCACATCCTTTTGATAATGTGGCGACCAGAACTGCACACAGTATTCCAAATGCGGCCGAACCAAAGTCCTATACAACTGTAACATGACCTGCCAACTCTTGTACTCAATGCCCCGTCCGATGAAGGAAAGCATGCCGTATGCCTTCCTGACCACTCTATTCACCTGCGTTGCCACCTTCAGGGAACAGTGGACCTGAACACCCAAATCTCTCTGGACATCAATTTTCCCCAGGACTTTTCCATTTACTGTATAGTTCACTCTTGAATTGGATCTTCCAAAATGCATCACCTCGCATTTGCACTGATTGAACTCCATCTGCCATTTCTCTGCCCAACTCTCCAATCTATCTATATTCTGCTGTATTCTCTGACAGTCCCCTTCACTATCTGCTACTCCACCAATCTTAGTGTCGTCTGCAAATTTGCTAATCAGTCCACCTATACTTTCCTCCAAATCATTAATGTATATCACAAACAGTGGTCCCAGCACGGATCCCTGTGGAACACCACTGGTCACACGTCTCCATTTTGAGAAACTCCCTTCTACTGCTACTCTCTGTCTCCTGTTGCCCAGCCAGTTCTTTATCCATCTAGCTAGTACACCTTGGACCCCAAGCGCCTTCACTTTCTCCATCAGCCTGCCATGGGGAACCTTATCAAACGCCTTACTGAAGTCCATGTATATGACATCGACAGCCCTTCCCTCATCAATCAACTTTGTCACTTCCTCAAAGAATTCTATTAAGTTGGTAAGACATGACCTTCCCTGCACAAAACCATGTTGCCTATCACTGATAAGCCCATTTTCTTCCAAATGGGAATAGATCCTATCCCTCAGTATCTTCTCCAGCAGCTTCCCTACCACTGACGTCAGGCTCACCGGTCTATAATTACCTGGATTATCCCTGCTACCCTTCTTAAACAAGGGGACAACATTAGCAATTTTCCATTCCTCCGGGACCTCACCCGTGTTTAAGGATGCTGCAAAGATATCTGTTAAGGCCCCAGCTATTTCCTCTCTCGCTTCCCTCAGTAACCTGGGATAGATCCCATCCGGACCTGGGGACTTGTCCACCTTAATGCCCTTTAGAATACCCAACACTTCCTCCCTCCTTATGCCGACTTGACCTAGAGTAATCAAACATCTGTTCCTAACCTCAACATCCGTCATGTCCCTCTCCTCGGTGAATACCGATGCAAAGTACTCGTTTAGAATCTCACCCATTTTCTCTGAGTCCAAGCATAACATTCCTCCTTTGTCCTTTAGTGGGCCAATCCTTTCTCTAGTTACCCTCTTTCTCCTTATATATGAATAAAAGGCTTTGGGATTTTCCTTAACCCTGTTTGCTAAAGATATTTCATGACCCCTTTTAGCCCTCTTAATTCCTCGTTTCAGATTGGTCCGACATTCCCGATATTCTTTCAAAGCTTCGTCTTTCATCAGCCGCCTAGACCTTATGTATGCTTCCTTTTTCCTCTTAGCTAGTCTCACAATTTCACCTGTCATCCATGGTTCCCTAATCTTGCCATTTCTATCCCTCATTTTCACAGGAACATGTCTCTCCTGCACGCTAATCAACCTCTCTTTAAAAGCCTCCCACATATCACATGTGGATTTACCTTCAAACAGCTGCTCCCAATCTAAATTTCCCAGCTCCTGCCGAATTTTGGTGTAGTTGGCCTTCCCCCAATTTAGCACTCTCCCTTTTGGACCACTCTCGTCTTTGTCCATGAGTATTTTAAAGCTTACGGAATTGTGATCACTATTCCCAAAGTAGTCCCCTACTGAAACTTCAACAACCTGGCCGGGCTCATTCCCCAACACCAGGTCCAGTATGGCCCCTTCCCGAGTTGGACTATTTACATACTGCTCTAGAAAACCCTCCTGGATGCTCCTTACAAATTCTGCTCCATCTGGACCTCTAACACTAAGCGAATCCCAGTCAATGTTGGGAAAATTAAAATCTCCTATCACCACCACCCTGTTGCTCCTACATCTTTCCATAATCTGTTTACATATTTGTACCTCTATCTCACGCTCGCTGTTGGGAGGCCTGTAGTACAGCCCCAACATTGTTACCGCACCCTTCCTATTTCTGAGTTCTGTCCATATTGCCTCACTGCTCGAGTGCTCCATAGTGCCCTCCTTCAGCACAGCTGTGATATCCTCTTTGACCAGTAATGCAACTCCTCCACCCCTTTTACCTCCCTCTCTATCCCGCCTGAAGCATCGATATCCTGGGATATTCAGTTGCCAATCATGCCCTTCCCTCAACCAAGTCTCAGTAATAGCAATAACATCATACTCCCAGGTACTAATCCAAGCCCTAAGTTCATCTGCCTTACCTACTACACTTCTTGCATTAAAACAAATGCACCTCAGACCACCAGTCCCTTTATATTCATCATCTGCTCCCTGCCTGCTCTTCCCCTTAGTCACACTGACTTCATTATCTAGTTCCTTACAGGCTTTTGTTACTACCTCCTTACTGTCAACTGACCTCAATTGGTTCCCATCCCCCTGCCACATTAGTTTAAACCCTCCCCAACAGCGTTAGCAAAAGCACCTCCAAGGACATTGGTTCCAGTCCGGCCCAGGTGTAGGCCGTCCAATTTGTAATAGTCCCACCTCCCCCAGAACCGGTCCCAATGTCCCAAAAATCTGAAACCCTCCTTCCTGCACCATCTCTCAAGCCACGCATTCATCCTGACTATTCTTTCATTTTTACTCTGACTATCACGTGGCACTGGTAGTAATCCTGAGATTACTACCTTTGAGGTCCTACTTTTTAACTTGGCTCCTAACTCCCTAAACTCTGCATGTAGGACCTCATCCCGTTTTTTACCTATATCATTAGTGCCTATGTGCACAATGACAACTGGCTGTTCACCCTCCCCCTTTAGAATGTTCTGCAGCCGATCTGAGACGTCCCTGACCCGTGCACCTGGGAGGCAACATACCATTCGGGAGCCTCGTTTTCGACCACAGAACCGCCTATCTACTCTCCTTACAATCGAATCCCCTACGACTATAGCCCTTCCACTCTTTTTCCCGCCCTTCGGAACAGCAGAGCCAGCCACGGTGCCATGGACCTGGCTACTGCTGCCTTCCCCTGGTGAGCCATCTCCCTCAACAGTATCCAAAACGGTATACTTGTTTTGGAGGGAGATGACCGCAGGGGACTCCTGCGCTGCCTTCCTGCTCTTTCTCTGCCTTTTGGTCACCCATTCCCTTTCTCCCTCAGCAATCCTAATCTGCGGTGTGACCAATTCACTAAACGTGCTATCCACGACCTCCTCAGCATCGCGCATGCTCCAAAGTGAGTCCATCCGCAGCTCGAGAGCCGTCATGCGGTCTAACAAGAGCTGCAGCTGGACACACTTCCTGCACGTGAAGGAGTCAGGGTCATCAGCCATGTCCCTGAGCTCCCACATTGAGCAAGAGGAGCATGATACGGGTCTGAGATCTCCTGCCATTTTTAATCTTAAGTTTAAACTTAGTTAAATGAAAAAGGAACGAAAAGTTTCTACCAATCACAATGAAACCAGAGAAATCGAAAAAGCCTTACCTTATAAACACCCCACCGAGTCCTTTTTTTTTGGTTAGAGGAGGAGGGCGGGTGGGAGACACTACAAGTGTGGTGTCTCGGGTTCAGAAACCGCCCAAATATATAGTGTTTTACTTACCCAGCAGCCCCCTGGCCTCCGCCGAAAAACAAAAGGAAATTAAATTTACTTTCAAACGGACTTTCCCAGCTGCTCACTCGCTCACAAGCTGCTCCCGTAAAAGCTGCTGCACTGAAAGGAAAGTTATTTTAAACCGCCCAACTATATAGTGTTTTACTTACCCAGCAGCCCCCTGGCCTCCGCCGAAAAACAAAAGGAAATTAAATTTACTTTCAAACGGACTTTCCCAGCTGCTCACTCGCTCACAAGCTGCTCCCGAAAAAGCTGCTGCACTGAAAGGAAAGTTATTTTAAACCGCCCAACTATATAGTGTTTTACTTACCCAGCAGCCCCCTGGCCTCCGCCGAAAAACAAAAGGAAATTAAATTTACTTTCAAACGGACTTTCCCAGCTGCTCACTCGCTCACAAGCTGCTCCCGAAAAAGCTGCTGCACTGAAAGGAAAGTTATTTTAAACCGCCCAACTATATAGTGTTTTACTTACCCAGCAGCCCCCTGGCCTCCGCCGAAAAACAAAAGGAAATTAAATTTACTTTCAAACGGACTTTCCCAGCTGCTCACTCGCTCACAAGCTGCTCCCGAAAAAGCTGCTGCACTGAAAGGAAAGTTATTTTAAACCGCCCAACTATATAGTGTTTTACTTACCCAGCAGCCCCCTGGCCTCCGCCGAAAAACAAAAGGAAATTAAATTTACTTTCAAACGGACTTTCCCAGCTGCTCACTCGCTCACAAGCTGCTCCCGAAAAAGCTGCTGCACTGAAAGGAAAGTTATTTTAAACCGCCCAACTATATAGTGTTTTACTTACCCAGCAGCCCCCTGGCCTCCGCCGAAAAACAAAAGGAAATTAAATTTACTTTCAAACGGACTTTCCCAGCTGCTCACTCGCTCACAAGCTGCTCCCGAAAAAGCTGCTGCACTGAAAGGAAAGTTATTTTAAACCGCCCAACTATATAGTGTTTTACTTACCCAGCAGCCCCCTGGCCTCCGCCGAAAAACAAAAGGAAATTAAATTTACTTTCAAACGGACTTTCCCAGCTGCTCACTCGCTCACAAGCTGCTCCCGAAAAAGCTGCTGCACTGAAAGGAAAGTTATTTTAAACCGCCCAACTATATAGTGTTTTACTTACCCAGCAGCCCCCTGGCCTCCGCCGAAAAACAAAAGGAAATTAAATTTACTTTCAAACGGACTTTCCCAGCTGCTCACTCGCTCACAAGCTGCTCCCGAAAAAGCTGCTGCACTGAAAGGAAAGTTATTTTAAACCGCCCAAATATATAGTGTTTTAATTACCCAGCAGCCCCCTGGCCTCCGCCGAAAAACAAAAGGAAATTAAATTTACTTTCAAACGGACTTTCCCAGCTGCTCACTCGCTCAAAAGCTGCTCCCGAAAAAGCTGCTGCACTGAAAGGAAAGTTATTTTAAACCGCCCAAATATATAGTGTTTTAATTACCCAGCAGCCCCCTGGCCTCCGCCGAAAAACGAAAGGAAATTAAATTTACTTTCAAAAGGACTTTCCCAGCTGCTCACTCGCTCACAAGCTGCTCCCGAAAAAGCTGCTGCACTGAAAGGAAAGTTATTTTAAACCGCCCAAATATATAGTGTTTTACTTACCCAGCAGCCCCCTGGCCTCCGCCGAAAAACAAAAGGAAATTAAATTTACTTTCAAACGGACTTTCCCAGCTGTTCACTCGCTCACAAGCTGCTCCCGAAAAAGCTGCTGCACTGAAAGGAAAGTTATTTTAAACCGCCCAAATATATAGTGTTTTACTTACCCAGCAGCCCCCTGGCCTCCGCCGAAAAACAAAAGGAAGTTAAATTTACTTTCAAATGGACTTTCCCAGCTGCTCACTCGCTCACAAGCTGCTCCCGATAAAGCTGCTGCACTGAAAGGAAAGTTATTTTAAACCGCCCAAATATATAGTGTTTTACTTACCCAGCAGCCCCCTGGCCTCCGCCGAAAAACAAAAGGAAATTAAACTTACTTTCAAACGGACTTTCCCAGCTGCTCACTCGCTCACAAGCTGCTCCCGAAAAAGCTGCTGCACTGAAAGGAAAGTTATTTTAAACCGCCCAAATATATAGTGTTTTAATTACCCAGCAGCCCCCTGGCCTCCGCCGAAAAACAAAAGGAAATTAAATTTACTTTCAAACGGACTTTCCCAGCTGCTCACTCGCTCACAAGCTGCTCCCGAAAAAGCTGCTGCACTGAAAGGAAAGTTATTTTAAACCGCCCAAATATATAGTGTTTTAATTACCCAGCAGCCCCCTGGCCTCCGCCGAAAAACAAAAGGAAATTAAATTTACTTTCAAACGGACTTTCCCAGCTGCTCACTCGCTCACAAGCTGCTCCCGAAAAAGCTGCTGCACTGAAAGGAAAGTTATTTTAAACCGCCCAAATATATAGTGTTTTACTTACCCAGCAGCCCCCTGGCCTCCGCCGAAAAACAAAAGGAAATTAAATTTACTTTCAAACGGACTTTCCCAGCTGCTCACTCGCTCACAAGCTGCTCCCGAAAAAGCTGCTGCACTGAAAGGAAAGTTATTTTAAACCGCCCAAATATATAGTGTTTTACTTACCCAGCAGCCCCCTGGCCTCCACCGAAAAACAAAAGGAAATTAAATTTACTTTCAAACGGACTTTCCCAGCTGTTCACTCGCTCACAAGCTGCTCCCGAAAAAGCTGCTGCACTGAAAGGAAAGTTATTTTAAACCGCCCAAATATATAGTGTTTTACTTACCCAGCAGCCCCCTGGCCTCCGCCGAAAAACAAAAGGAAGTTAAATTTACTTTCAAATGGACTTTCCCAGCTGCTCACTCGCTCACAAGCTGCTCCCGATAAAGCTGCTGCACTGAAAGGAAAGTTCTTTTAAACCGCCCAAATATATAGTGTTTTACTTACCCAGCAGCCCCCTGGCCTCCGCCGAAAAACAAAAGGAAATTAAATTTACTTTCAAACGGACTTTCCCAGCTGCTCACTCGCTCACAAGCTGCTCCCGAAAAAGCTGCTGCACTGAAAGGAAAGTTATTTTAAACCGCCTAAATATATAGTGTTTTAATTACCCAGCAGCCCCCTGGCCTCCGCCGAAAAACAAAAGGAAATTAAATTTACTTTCAAACGGACTTTCCCAGCTGCTCACTCGCTCACAAGCTGCTCCCGAAAAAGCTGCTGCACTGAAAGGAAAGTTATTTTAAACCGCCCAAATATATAGTGTTTTACTTACCCAGCAGCCCCCTGGCCTCCGCCGAAAAACAAAAGGAAATTAAATTTACTTTCAAACGGACTTTCCCAGCTGCTCACTCGCTCACAAGCTGCTCCCGAAAAAGCTGCTGCACTGAAAGGAAAGTTATTTTAAACCGCCCAAATATATAGTGTTTTACTTACCCAGCAGCCCCCTGGCCTCTGCCGAAAAACAAAAGGAAATTAAATTTACTTTCAAACGGACTTTCCCAGCTGCTCACTCGCTCACAAGCTGCTCCCGAAAAAGCTGCTGCACTGAAAGGAAAGTTATTTTAAACCGCCCAAATATATAGTGTTTTACTTACCCAGCAGCCCCCTGGCCTCCGCCGAAAAACAAAAGGAAATTAAATTTACTTTCAAACGGACTTTCCCAGCTGCTCACTCGCTCACAAGCTGCTCCCGAAAAAGCTGCTGCACTGAAAGGAAAGTTATTTTAAACCGCCCAAATATATAGTGTTTTACTTACCCAGCAGCCCCCTGGCCTCCGCCGAAAAACAAAAGGAAATTAAATTTACTTTCAAACGGACTTTCCCAGCTGCTCACTCGCTCACAAGCTGCTCCCGAAAAAGCTGCTGCACTGAAAGGAAAGTTATTTTAAACCGCCCAAATATATAGTGTTTTACTTACCCAGCAGCCCCCTGGCCTCCACCGAAAAACAAAAGGAAATTAAATTTACTTTCAAACGGACTTTCCCAGCTGTTCACTCGCTCACAAGCTGCTCCCGAAAAAGCTGCTGCACTGAAAGGAAAGTTATTTTAAACCGCCCAAATATATAGTGTTTTACTTACCCAGCAGCCCCCTGGCCTCCGCCGAAAAACAAAAGGAAATTAAATTTACTTTCAAATGGACTTTCCCAGCTGCTCACTCGCTCACAAGCTGCTCCCGATAAAGCTGCTGCACTGAAAGGAAAGTTATTTTAAACCGCCCAAATATATAGTGTTTTACTTACCCAGCAGCCCCCTGGCCTCCGCCGAAAAACAAAAGGAAATTAAATTTACTTTCAAACGGACTTTCCCAGCTGCTCACTCGCTCACAAGCTGCTCCCGAAAAAGCTGCTGCACTGAAAGGAAAGTTATTTTAAACCGCCCAAATATATAGTGTTTTACTTACCCAGCAGCCCCCTGGCCTCCGCCGAAAAACAAAAGGAAATTAAATTTACTTTCAAACGGACTTTCCCAGCTGCTCACTCGCTCACAAGCTGCTCCCGAAAAAGCTGCTGCACTGAAAGGAAAGTTATTTTAAACCGCCCAAATATATAGTGTTTTACTTGCCCAGCAGCCCCCTGACCTCCGCCGAAAAACAAAAGGAAATTAAATTTACTTTCAAACGGACTTTCCCAGCTGCTCACTCGCTCACAAGCTGCTCCCGAAAAAGCTGCTGCACTGAAAGGAAAGTTATTTTAAACCGCCCAAATATATAGTGTTTTACTTACCCAGCAGCCCCCTGGCCTCCGCCGAAAAACAAAAGGAAATTAAATTTACTTTCAAACGGACTTTCCCAGCTGCTCACTCGCTCACCAGCTGCTCCCGAAAAAGCTGCTGCACTGAAAGGAAAGTTATTTTAAACCGCCCAAATATATAGTGTTTTACTTACCCAGCAGCCCCCTGGCCTCCGCCGAAAAACAAAAGGAAATTAAATTTACTTTCAAACGGACTTTTCCAGCTGCTCACTCGCTCACAAGCTGCTCCCGAAAAAGCTGCTGCACTGAAAGGAAAGTTATTTTAAACCGCCCAAATATATAGTGTTTTACTTACCCAGCAGCCCCCTGGCCTCCGCCGAAAAACAAAAGGAAATTAAATTTACTTTCAAACGGACTTTCCCAGCTGCTCACTCGCTCACCAGCTGCTCCCGAAAAAGCTGCTGCACTGAAAGGAAAGTTATTTTAAACCGCCCAAATATATAGTGTTTTACTTACCCAGCAGCCCCCTGGCCTCCGCCGAAAAACAAAAGGAAATTAAATTTACTTTCAAACGGACTTTTCCAGCTGCTCACTCGCTCACAAGCTGCTCCCGAAAAAGCTGCTGCACTGAAAGGAAAGTTATTTTAAACCGCCCAAATATATAGTGTTTTACTTACCCAGCAGCCCCCTGGCCTCCGCCGAAAAACAAAAGGAAATTAAATTTACTTTCAAACGGACTTTCCCAGCTGCTCACTCGCTCACCAGCTGCTCCCGAAAAAGCTGCTGCACTGAAAGGAAAGTTATTTTAAACCGCCCAAATATATAGTGTTTTACTTACCCTGCAGCCCCCTGGCCTCCGCCGAAAAACAAAAGGAAATTAAATTTACTTTCAAACGGACTTTCCCAGCTGCTCACTCGCTCACAAGCTGCTCCCGAAAAAGCTGCTGCACTGGTGTTAGCGTGAGCATCAGCCCTGGCACTAAAAGGGATCAGCAGCTCCAGAGAAAGGGAGAGGATAGATCAGAATCTGAAAGCAATAGATTGAAATGTTCCAACAATGGATCAGAATCTGAGAACAATTGACTGGAATGTTACAACCATGGGTCAGAATATGAGGACAACAGATTGGAATGTTACAACAATGGGTCAGACTCTGACAACAATAGATTGGAATGTTACAACAATGGTTCAGAATCTGAGAACAATAGATTGGAATGTTACAACAATGGGTCAGAATCTCAGAACAACAGACTGGAATGTTACAACAATGGGCAGGAGTTTCATTTGGGAGTTTGACGATCTTTCTGCCAATTATGATCGGTTCCCATTAGACTATCGGATCTATCTCGCATTGAAGATTATGCAACACATTTACTATCCCATCCTTGTTATTATCAGTGTCCCTGGTAAGTCTCTCTATCCAGCTATGAATGTTATAAACCAAGTTTCGCAACATTACTGTTCTTGTCATTTACTCTGCCCTCCTTGTTACTTTCGTTATCCCTGGCAACACTCTATCTCCAGCTATGAGCTCTATAAACCATTGCTACTTGTATTAGAGTTCATGGAATTTACTCTACCATGTTTTCTGCTGTTGCTGCCCCTGCTAAGTCCCTACTTCCCGCTATGTGATCTGTAAACCGCGTTTCATTGAAATAATGTTCTTACAATTTTAATTTTGGGAAGAGTGGAGCTTGTGCAATCGGTCTCCTTCGGAAATTTTGTCCATCTCCATGAACTACGTACCCCTAACCGGCTAATATCTGAGGTTGAACCAGACAATTTGCATCCTCTGCGTTCTATTTAACCCTGAGCTGAGTTCTGAACCCTTATTCTCTCCATCACCTGCCCTGCCTACTACCAGCTCTGTAATATCAGCCGTCTGCCTCAGCTCATTTGCTACATAAACCCTCATCTGTGCCGTTGTTAACATAGAAACATAGAAAATAGGTGCAGGAGTAGGCCATTCGGCCCTTCGAGCCTGCCCCGCCATTCATTATGATCATGGCTGATCGTCCAACTCAGCGACCTGTTTGCGCTATCCCCCCATTTCCTTTGATCCCTTTCATCCTAAGAGCTATATCTAACTCCTTCTTGAAAACATGCAATGTTTTGGCCTCAACTGCTTTCTGCGGCAGCGAATTCCACAGGCTCACCACTCTCTGGGTGTAGAAATTTCGCATATCAGTCCTGAAAGGTTTACCCCGTATCCTTAGACGACGACCACTGGTTCTGGACTTCCCCACCATCGTGGACATCCTTCCTGTATCTGTTCTCTCAAGTCCTGTTAGAATTTTATAGGTTCCTATGAGATCCCCCATCAATCTTCTGAACTCCAGCGAACATAATCCTAACCGACTCAATCTTTCCTCATACGTCAGTCCAGCCATCCAGGGAATCAGTCTGGTAAACCTATAGCAATAACATCCTTCCTTAAATAAGGAGACCAAAACTGCACACAATATTCCAGGTGTGGCCTCACCAAGGCCCTGAATAATTGCATCAAGACATCTCTGCTCCTGTACTCGAATCATCTCGCTGTGAAGGCCAACATACCATTTGACTTCTTTACTGTCCTTTGCACCTGCATTCTTACCTTCAGTGACTGGTGTACAAGAACACCCAGCTCTCCTTGCATATTCCCCTCTCTCAGTTTATAGCCATTCAGATAAAAATCTGCCTTCCTGCTTTTGCTACCAAAGTGATTAACCTCACATTTATCCACATTGTACTGCATCTGCCATGCATTAGCCCACTCACTCAATTTGTCCAAATCACCCTGAAGCCTCTCTGCATCCTCCTCACAACTCACCCTCCCACCCTGTTTCGTGTCATCTGCAAATTTGGAGATATTACATTTAGATCCCTCATCGAAATCAGTAAGATATATTGTGAATAGCTGGGGTCCTATCACCAATCCCTATGGTACCCCACTAGTGACATTCGCAGGTGAATAGCCTACCATTCGGAATAAAAGACCCATTTATTCCTACTCTTGGGTTTCCTGTCTCCCAACCAATTTTCTATATCTCACAATACACTAGCAACAATCTCATGCGCTTTAATTTTACACGCTAATGTGTTGCGTGGGACTTTGTCGAAAGCCTTCTGAAAGTCCAAATAAACCACACCCACTGGCTCACCCTCTACTAGTTACATCCTCGAAGAATTCTTGTAGATTTGTCAACCGTGATTTCCCTTTCGTAAATCCATGCTGACTCTGTCCGATTCTCCCACTTTTCTCCAAGTGCTCCTCTATAAAATCGTTGATAATGGACTCTAGAACTTTCCCCACCTCCGACGTCAGGCTGACTTGTCGATAATTCCCTGCTTTCTCTCAACCTCCCTGGGGTTACATTAGCTACATTCCAATCGTTAGGAAATGTTCCAGAATCTATAGAATTTTGGAAGATGACCACCAATGCATCCATTATTTCTAGGACCACTTCCTTCAGCTCTCTGTGATGTAGATTATCAGGCCCTGGGAATTTATCGGCCTTCAATACCATCAATTTCCCCAACACCATTTCTCTACTAATACTGATTTCCTTAAGTTCCTCTCTCTCACTAAACCCCGTGTTCCCCAACATTTCTGGTATGATATTTGTGTTCCCCTTTGTGAAGACAGAACCAAAGTATGCATTTAGTTGGTCAGCCATTTCTTTGTTCACCATAGTTAGTTCCACTGTTTCTGATGGTAAGGGTGAAGACATTTGTATTCACCAATCTTGAAATCTGTTAAATCCACACTTGACTATTCCAATTCTATCCTGGTCACCCTCCCAGTTATAAACCTCCATAAACCACAGCCCATCCAGAACTCTGCTGCCTGTACACTAATATGCACCAAATCCTCATCACCCGTCAACCCAAATCCTGATCACCCATCACCCTTGTGCTCACTGATCTACATTGGCTCCGGGACCAGCAGCACCTTAAATTTAATATTTTCACTCTTGTGTTTGAATCTCACCCTCAATTAGTCCCATATTCCCATATTCCTGCCTTCAAGTCTTTTCTTCAATTCCCATTTAAAAGAAGGCTTCTTTCCCTCTGTTTCTGTCCATGGCAGGTATTTCCAACTCTGCAGTGTCACTGGGCACAATGCCATGGAAGTTTGGATCCATAAAATGGTATGAGCTGAGCTGCCGGTCAATTCCAGTGCTCCATGCTGAGCAGTGCTCTAGTCCCTGTTCACCAAGTATGTGCTGGTAGTGTGCAGAGGGATTTGATCTGACACCAATCAGCCATTCCAGCAGCTTTGATACACGTCATTGAAACTAAGTGATGGGGGTGTGGTACATTGAGCAGTGTGAGAGGTTGGTGATGTGGGGGGTAGGAGATGCCATGTAGAAATGAATTCACTGACATTGACCACCCGTGTGAGCTCATTAAACTTCTTCTCGCTCTGCTGCCAGGTCCTTGGGGCGAGACTTCTAGCATTGACCTCGCTGTCCACCTGCTCCCATTCCCTTCGGAAGACGTTCCTTGAGGGTCTCCACCCCACCCCACAGAAACATGGCCTCTCTCCTCCGGTCAACCTCCATAGCTAAGGCCTCCAGCACGACATCCGTGAACAGCAGAGCCCTCTCTCTGTCCGAGTATTCCATTTACCTTGTCTCCATTTGCAGCATTCACAGTCAGCAGCAGCAGCCTCCTGTGATTCAGTACAGCTTCCCTTTAAGAGGGACAGACTACCTTTAAGAGCTGAATCCTGGCTGAAGCACATGCCAGCCTCAAACACAGTTACGTCCCTGTTAAGCTTCAGACAGACAGCAGCGCGGGTTACCCGGGGTGGCACGCAGAATTCATGGAAATGAGGAGGCAGCAGGAAGTGTGTTTGTCACCTGCCTCAACAGGAACGGGCACGGGCAGATCATGATCCCTCTGCCCAAAAACACGACGTACTCTCTACTTCTATTTGCTGTTCTCTCTTTCGCACTTTCTCACTCTCTGTCTTTCTCTCTCTCTTCACTCACTTTCTCTTGCTCATAAAATAAGAGATTGATGCAGCACAGAAGAAGGCTATTCGGCCCTTTGTGTCAGTGCTGTCTCTTCGAAAGAGCCATCTAATTAGTTCCTCTTTCCCCCTCTTTCCCCAGACTCCTGTTTTTCTTTTCCTTTTCAAGTATTTGCTAAATTGCCTTTTGAATGATATTATTGAATTTGCTTCCACCATGATTTCAGCCAGTGAATTCCAGATCCCAACAACTCGCTGTGGAAGAAAATTCTCCTAATTTCACCTCTGTTTTTTTATCAATTACCTTCAGTCTGTGTCTTCTTAATACTGAACTTTAGATTTTTGGATTTAGATATGCAGCACTCGAACAGACCCTTCGGCCCACCGAGTCTGTGCCGACCATTAACCACCCATTTATACTAATCCTACACTAATCCCATATTCCTACCACATCCTCACCTGTCCCTATATTCCCCTACCACCTACCTATACTAGGCGCAATTTATAATGGCCAGTTTACCTATCAACCTGCAAGACTTTTGGCTGAGGGAGGAAACCCACAAACTCCACACAGGCAGTACCCATAATATGAGGCTGCAGTGCTAACCACTGCACCACTGTGCCGCCCCTGTTTCTGACACTGGAAACAGTTTCACATTGATTACCTTATCAAAACCCTTCATAATTTTGAATTTTATATCAAATCTCCCCTTACCTATCACTGCTCTAATGAGAACAATCCCAGCTTTTCGAATCCATCCACGTAACTGTATTCGCAGATCCCTGGTACCATTCTCGTAATTCACCTCTGTATCTTCACTACGTCCTTGACATCCTTACCAATGTGTGGTGATCAGAATTGGACACAATTCTCCATCTGGGACCTAACCAATGATGTATAAATATCAGCATTTCCTCCTGAGTTTTATTACTCGGTGTGTCTCTCTTTAACACCAAGGACACTGCATGCTACTAACTAAGATCTGTGTGTTTACACCCTCGGTCTCTCTAATCATGCACTCACTCTATAATGGTATCATTTATTTTATATTTTTTTCTTCTCATACTTCCTACCCAAATGTCTCACTTCACATTTCAATGTGTTAAATTCCATCTGCCATGTTTCTGCCCATTTCATCAGTCAGTCTCTGTCCTCCTGAAGTCTGTTACTATCCTTCTCACTGTTTATTAACATTTCTGAATTTCCTTCCATCTGAAAACTTGGACATTACCCCCTCTGTACACAAGCCCACTGCATTGGCATGCAACACCAGGGATCACAACAGTCACCCTGGGGAACCCCACTGTGTACTTCGCTCCAGCTGAAAAACAGCCATTATTCCCTACTCTCTGATACCTGTCACCTAGCTAATTTCTTGCATGCTGGGATTGAAGAAGAAAAAAAAGGACTTCCATTTATGTCGCGCCTTTCATGACAACTGCATGTTCCAAAGCGATTTGCAATCAACGTATACTTATAATGCCTACTCACGCTGGTACTGTCGGAAAAAGGGCAGCCAATTTTCGCACAGCAAGATCCCACAAGCAGCAATGTGATCATGACCAGATCTGTTTTTATGATGTTGCTTGATGGATAAATATTGTCCAGGCCACAGGGAATAATTGCCCTGATCTGCTTCTAAATAATCCCATAGGATCATTGGCATCCACCTGAGAGGGCAGATGGGGCCTTGGTTTAACGTTTCATTCGAAAGACTGCTCATCTGATAGCGCAATACTCCCTCAGTACTGTCGCTGCAGTGTCAGCCTTGATTCTTGTGAAAAAGTCTTTTCATGACACTTGATCCTGGAAGCTTGTGACTGAAAGGGGACAGAGCTACAAACTGAGCCCCGGCTGACTTTGGCCCTTTAATCCCATGTGTTTCTAATTGGGTCACACGGCTGTTATATAGTACTTTATCAAACACCTTTTGAAACGATAGGAAAATTGTAAAAGTACAGGCAGGAAAAGTCATAGAAACATATAATAGCATTGCATGGAAGGGGGTCATTTGGTCTATGAAGTCTGTGCTGGCTCTTTTGATGAGTTTCCAGTGAGTTCCACACCCTGGATCTTTCCCAGATCCTTGAACTTTTCCCCTTAATATCTAACCAAATCACTTTTTGAATCTACTTTTGAATCTGTATCCTTCAGCCTATCATACAATAATGTGCAAATCCGAAACAAAAATTGCATTACAATAATCCCCATGTCAACTCTGCTTCTTTTTTCCAATCACCATAAATCTATGTCCTCTGGTTAATGGCCCCTCATACATTAGAAACATTATATAATTTACATAAACCCTTCATGATGTTAAATATCCCTATCTGATCACCTTGTAAATGTCCCTGCTCCAAGGAAAACAATCCCAGCTACATAACTGTAACCCCTCATCCCTGGAAAAGTTCCAGTAAAACTCTTCTGTCCCCTCTCCAAGGTTTCATGTCCTTCCTAAAGTGTGGTTTCCAGTATTGGACACAATACTCCAGATGAAGCCGGACTGGTCTTTTCTATAGGGTTAACACAATATCCTGGCCAGTCTACTCTGTGTCTCTATTAATCAAGCCTAGGAATCTATTTGCTTTGTGAACTGTTTGTTAACCTGTCCAGCTACCTTCGAAGATTGCATACAAACACCTCAGGTCTCTCTGTTACTCTCAATAGCTTTAAAGTTGTGCCATTCAGCTTGTATTATCCCTGGTCATTCATCTGCATGCAGTTCACCATCACCTTCTCAAGGGCAATTATGGATGGGCAATAAATGCTGGCCTAGTCAACGACACCCACATCCAATGAACGGATAATATATATCAAATCTTCCGACAATGTATCACCTCACACATCTGCCATGCCAATTAAATATTTGGAAGACTGCAGCCGTTGTTTTCAAACCCCACGTCAAAGGTTTCCCAGCTACAGACTGGATCTCTCTCCTTTACAACTGTCTGAAACTAAAGCAAACTGTTCACAACCTGGTTTCATAGTTGACGCTGCGACGAGCTTCCTGCTAAATATTACTAAAACAGCCTACTTACACTTCCACATCATCACCCAACTTTGCCCCTCTCTCAGCTCTTCTGCTGATGAAACACTCCCCCTTGCCTGTATTACCTGTAGACTCGACGAGTCCAACACACTCCTGGCTGGTCTCCCACATTCTACCCTCCATAACCCTGAGGTGATCCATGCTGCCCATGTCCTAACTCACACCAAGTCCTGTTCACCCATTACCCCCTGGACTCACTGACCTACATTGGCTCCTGGTCAGCAACACCTCAATTTTAAAACTCTCAGCCTTCTTTTCAAATCCTTCATTATCTCACTCCTCCTTATCTCTGTAATCTCCTCCAGCCCGACAACCCTCCGAGATATCTGCACTCATCTATTTCTGGCCTCTTGAGCATCTACGAGTTTAATTGCTCTACCATTGGTGGTCTTGCCTTCAGCTGCCGAGGCCCTACGCTCTGGAAGAGTAGAGCAGAACTTCCAGGGAGGAATTCCTGGAAGATAAATGTCAGTAAATTAAACACTAAAATAAAAGCAAAATATTGCGGATGCTGAACACTGGAAATACTCATCAGGTCTGGCAGCATCTGTGCAGAGAGAAACAGAGTTAATGTTTCAGATCTGTGCCCCTTCATCAGAACTGGTAAACGTTAGAAATGTAACAGTCTTTGAGCAAGTGAAAGAGGGGAAGGGGGAAGAAGAACAAGAAGGAAGGACTGTGATGGGACAGAGAGGGGATAGATTAAATTACAGACTGTTACATTCCTAACGTTTACCAGTTCTGATGAAGGGTCAGAGACCGGAAACATTAACTCTGTTTCTCTCTGCACAGATGCTGACAGACCTGCTGAGTATTTCCGGCACTTTCTGGTCTCATCCCTAAGCTTTTGAATTCTCTCCCCAAACCCTAAATGCAATAAGCTGCACTGAGTCCAGTTTTCGGGAATCCTGCTTGGACAGAGTACTAAATGCAGTAAAGTTAACGAGTGATTGAATTTTAAGTGATCTAAGAGTCGATCTCTTTCCAACAATTTGTTAATTATACATTTAGCATTTCACTTAATTTTAAGCTGAATTTGTACTTTATTTCACAATCTGTTTGTGAGAATTGAACAGTTAATTGATGCTGATGGAAAAGGAAGGTCAGTGTCAGCTTGGATATAAAACTGACTTAATGACAGAAAACAGCGAGTTGCGGTAAATAGTTGTTATTCAAACTGGAGAAAAAATAGACAGTTGTGTTCCCCAAGGGTTAGTGCTCGGAACACTGTTTTATTCTGATATGTATAAATGATTTGGATAATGGCATACAGAGAAACATTTCAAAATTTGCAGGTGATACAAAACTTGGAGGCGGGGCAGGCATTGAGGTTGATACCAATCGATGTAAGAGGACATAGATAGGCTAGCAGAATGGGCAGACGAGAGGCAAATGGAATTTAATACAGACAGGTGTCAAGTGATGCATTTTATCAGAAGTAACAGGGAGAGGCAATGAACACTTAATGGTAAAGTTCGAAAGAGTGTGCAGAGACAAAGGGACATGGGGTTCATGCACATAGATCCCTGAAGGTGGCAGGATATATTGAGAGAGTCGTCAGTAAAGCATATGGGATCTTGTGCTTCATGGATAGAGGTGCTGAGTTCAGAAGAAGGAAAGTTATGCTGTAACTTTATGAAGCTCTGGTTAGGCCCCAACTGGAGTACTGCATCCAGTTCTGTTCACCACACTTTAGGAAGGATGTGAGGGACATTGACAGTGTGTAGAGGATGTTTACTTTAATGGTTCCAGAGATGGAGGATTTTAAGTACAATATAGTCTGTAAAAGCTGGGATAGTCTTCCTTGGCCAGACAATTTTGTATCCAGACAGCCACAGTGTGGTTTTCCTGACCACACATTTCATCTCTCCTGCTGCACTCATGCTGTGGAAGCTTGGATCCATAAAATGATGTGAGCTGCACTGCCGGTCACATCCAGCACATTGTACAGGACACCCAGGCTGGCCGGGGTGCTGGTGTCGGTGTAACGTGTGTGTGCCTGTAGTGTGAGGAGAGGTCTGAATATGAAGTCGATCAGCCATTTCAGCAACTTTGATGTACGTCTTTGATACTTGGTCCTTGCATGTATACTGACCACCTGTGTTAGTCACTCTCAGCTGAACATACATTCAGCAGCACGAGGAACCCCCTCTAGTGATAGTTAAAAGGACCAGGCGTCCAACTTGCAGGTGAGGGGCTTTTGACTTACTTCTGTTATTACAAAGTTAGTGGAGGTGCTGTGGATGGTTTTCTGGAGGTTGTGTTATGAGCTGCTGCAGACATTCAGGGAGGAGAGACGACTTGGTGACACAACTCTGTACGATGAATGGGGACTGTAGATACAGTGTCTCTGGGTCTGTAACATGATCAACAAATGGAGCAGAAGCTGCAGAGAGAGCGAAAGCTCTGGAAAGAAAGAGGAGGAATGGCCTCTGCCCTACCCACCCTGGGTTTCCAAGAGCAAAAAGAGCAGTGGTCCTAATATTGAGCCCAGGGGAACACCACTGTATACTCCCATTGAGTCTGAACAACAACCTTTCACCACTTCTCTCCGTTTACTGTTCCTTAGCCGATGTTATATCCACACTGTCACTGTACCTTTAATCCATAGTGTTCAGTTTTCCTAATTTGTCTATTGAATGTCACTTGATCGAACATCTTTTGAAAGTCCATATATATAACTTCAATCACACCACCCTCATCAACCCTCTCCATTGTTTTCTCAAAGAACTCCATCAAGTTCACCTCAGCACTACCTCTCTCCACTCCTCCTCTGTTGTTAAATTATCAGATTGCTTATCCGACATCCAGTACTGGATGAGCAGAAATTTCCTCCAATTAAATATTGGGAAGACTGAAGCCATTGTTTTCACTCCCCACTCCAACTCTGTTCCCTTGCTATTGTTTCCATCCCTCTTCCTGGTGACAGTCTGAGATTCAGACAATATGTTTACAACCTTGGTGTCACATTTCATCACAAAATGAGTTTTGACCTCATTTTCAGGGTATAATTACAACCGCCTATTGCCACCTCAGTAACATCGCCTGACTTCACCCCTGTCTCAGCCCATCTGCTGCTGAAACCTCATTCATGCCTTCGTCACCTCTCGATGTGACTATTCCAACTCACTCCTGGCTGATCTCCCACATCTACTCTCTGTAAACTTGAGGTCATCCAAAACTCTGCTGCCCATGTGTCAGCTCACACCAAGTCCCGTTTATATGACACTGACCGACATTGGCTCCCAATCAAGCAATATCTTGATTTTAAAATTCTCATCCTTGTTGTCATATCTCTCAATGGCCTCGCCCCTCCCTATCTCTGTAATCTCCTCCAGCTCCAGAACCCATCGAGACATCTGTGCTCCTCTAATTCTGGCCTCTTTTACATCCGTTATTTAAATCACTGCACCACTGGCGACCGTGCCTTCAGCTGCCGGGGCCCAAGCTGCAGTATCCTCCCTACACGTCTCCGCCTCTGCACCTCTCCATCTCACTTTCCTCCTTTAAGACATTCCTTGAAACCTTCCTCTTTGGCTAAGCTGTTGGTCCTTTGACCTAATATCTCCTGTTGTATCTCAGTTCGCACTTTGCTTCATAATGCTCCTGTGAAGCACCTTGGGATTTTTTATAACATTAAAGGCAATATCTAAATATAAATTGTTGTTTTTGTTGTTGTTTGCCAGACATCAATAGTCTTTAGCATATCCAGGTTGCTAACCATTTACTATCCAATGTTTTTACAAGCAACAAGTATTTTTCTCTTGGGTTGTCACGTCTACAAATGTCCCCAGTCGTGACACTAGTCTGACTAGTCAGTAATTACAGCATTTATCGCATATCTCCTTGTTTAAACAGGATGTAAGATTTACAATCCTCCAATCCTCTGTCATCACACCCATATCCAAGGAGGATTGGAAGATTCTGGCCAGTACCTCTGCTATTTCCACTATTCCTTCCCTCAGAAACCCCTAAACATCCATTCAGACTGGATAAGAGTTCCAGTTTATTGTGGTTCAAAAAGGTGTTGGATTGAAAGGTGTTAACTGAAACTGTTTGTTCAGTGACTGTAATTAATGTCAGTCTCCATGGACCGAATTGTGTCACAGGAGAGTTTCCCTCTTCTATTAATATGGGACTCCTTTCGATGTGTTATTCCATACTGTCAGCGGGAGCATCACGCCCAGCACTCACAGGGATCAGCGGCTCCAGAGAGAGGGAGAGGATAGATCAGAATCTGAGAACAATGGGTCAGAATCTGAGAACAATGTGTCAGAATCTGAGAACAATAGATTGGAATGTTACAACAATGAGCAAGAGTTTATCCTCAGAGCTTCACGATCTTTCCACACATTATGATCGGTTCTCATTAGACTTTCGCATCTACCTCGCACTTCGGATTGCTCAATACATTTATTATCCCATCCTCGCTCTTGTTGGTGTCCCTGGTTAGTATCTGTTTCCAGGTATTTATTCTGTAAACCATGTTTAACTGTATTATATTCCTGTAATTTACTCTAACCGCCTTGCTGCTGTTGTTAATCCCAGTGAATATCTCCAGTAATTACCTTGATTAACCATGTTTAACTGCATTACTGCTCCTGTAATTTACTCTACCTTCCTTGCTGCTGTTGTTAATCCCAGTGAATATCTCCAGTAATTAACTTGATTAACCATGTTTAACTGAATTACTGCTCCTGTAATTTTCTCTGCCCTCCTTGCTGCTGTTGTTATTTCTGCTGAATCTCTATCTCCAGAAATCAGCTGTATAAACCACTGCTAACGGTATTTCAGTTCTTGTAATTTACTCTCTCCTCTTTGCTGCTGATACTGTCTCTATTTCCAGCCAAGAGATCTGTCAACCCTGTTTACTGAAATACTGTTCTGGAACGTAAATTGTGGGAAGAGAGAAGACAGTGTCATTGGTCCATTGGTCTCCATCACAAACTCCATCCCCTATCTGTGAACCACATACCCGATCCTGAGGCTGAACCAGACAGTTTACAACCTCTGTGTTCTATTTTTACCTTACTTGAGTTCATCTCCAAATTCTCTCCATCACCAACCCTGCCTACTACCACCTGAGTAATATCACCCGTCTCCACTTCTGCCTCAGCCCATCTGCTGCACAAACCCTCATATGTGCCTTTGTTAAATCCACACTTGACGATTCCGAATCTCTCCTGGTCACCCTCCCAGTTATAAACCTCCATAAACCACAGCCCATCCAGAACTCTGCTGCCTGTATCCTAACTCACACCAAATCCCGATCAGCCATAACCCCTGTGCTCATTGATCTACATTGGCTCCCGGTCTGGCAGCACCTTAATTTTAATATTCTCATTCTTGAGTCTTAATCCCTCCATGGCCTCACCACTCCATTAGTCCCATTCCCCTGTGCATTTCCCATATTTCTGCAAATAATATGCCTTCAATCTTTTCTCAATTCTCTTTTTAAAGTGAATTTCTTTCTCTCTGTATCTGTTCGGAGCCACGATTTTCAACTCGACAGACCCACTGGTGCTGAGGGCACAGAAGACGGGACCCATAAAATGATGCGAACCACACAGCCGGCCACTTCTAGTGTGGTCAGCACAGTGTCCCATGGTGGGCAGTACACTTGTGTGGTCAGCACAGTGCCCAATGGTGGACAATGCTCTAGTATGGTCAGCACAATGCCCCATGCTGGACAATGCTCTAGTATGGTCAGCACAATGCCCCATGCTGGACAGAGCTCTAGTATGGTCAGCACAGTGCCCCATGCTGGACAGGGCTTTAGTATGGTCAGCACAGTGCCCCATACTGGACAGGGCTTTAGTATGGTCAGCACAGTGTCCCATGCTGGACAGGGCTTTAGTATGGCCAGCACAGTGCCCCATGCTGGACAGAGCTCTAGTGTGGTCAGCACAATGCCCCATGCTGGACAGGGCTCTAGTGTGGTCCGCACAGTGCCCCATGCTGGACATGGCTCTAGTGTGGTCAGCACAGTGCATCATGCTGGTCAGGGCTCCAGTGTGGTCAGCACAGTGCCCCATGCTGGACAGGGCTTTAGTATGGCCAGCACAGTGCCCCATGCTGGACAGAGCTCTAGTGTGGTCAGCACAATGCCCCATGCTGGACAGGGCTCTAGTGTGGTCAGCACAGTGCCTCATGCTGGTCAGGGCTCTAGTGTGGTCAGCACAGTGCCCCATGCTGGATAGGGCTCTAGTGTGGTCAGCACAGTGCCCCATGCTGGACAGGGCTCTAGCATGGTCAGCACAATGTCCCATGCTGGACAGGGCTCTAGTATGGTCAGCACAGTGCCCCATGCTGGACAGGGCTCTAGTATGGTCAGCACAATGCCCCATGCTGGACAGAGCTCTGGTATGGTCAGCACAGTGCGTCATGCTGGTCAGGGCTCTAGTGTGGTCAGCACAGTGCCCCATGCTGCACAGGGCTCCAGTATGGCCAGCACAATGCCCCATGCTGGATAGGGCTCTAGTATGGTCAGCACAGTGCGTCATGCTGGTCAGGGCTCTAGTGTGGTCAGCACAGTGCCCCATGCTTGTCAGGGCTCTAGTGTGGTCAGCACAGTGCCCAATGCCGGACAAGGCTCTAGTATGGTCAGCAGAATGCCCCATGCTGGACAGGGCTCTAGTATGGTCAGCACAATGCCCAATGCCGGACAAGGCTCTAGTATGGTCAGCACAGTGCCCCATGCTGGACAGGGCTCTAGTATGGTCAGCACAGTGCCCAATGCCGGACAAGGCTCTAGTATGGTCAGCACAATGCCCCATGCTGGACAGGACTCTTGTATTATCAGCACAATGCCTCATGCTGGACAGGGCTCTTGTGTTGTCAGCCCAGTGTCTCATGCTGGACAGGGCTCCAGCGAGTCATACTATGTTTGTGATTCTCATGTGAGGATATTTTTGAATGTGACTTCAATGTCCCAACCAGACAGCTTTGAGTACGTCTTTGAAATCAGGTCTCGGCATGACCACTGACTGCTTGTGTTAGTCACTGTCAGCTGAATATACATTTAGCATCACAATGAATCCCCTCTAGTGTTATTTAAAAGGACCAGGCATCCAACCTGCAGGTGAGGGGCTTTTGACTTACGTCTGCTATTGTAAAATCAGTGCATGTGTTGTGGATAGGTTTCTAGAGGTTGCGTTGTGAGCTGCTGTAGACATTCAGGGAGGACAGAGGATTTGGTGACTCAACTCTGTCCGAGGTATGGGGACTGTAGGTACAGTGTCTCTGGATCTGTAACATGACCCACAAATGGAGCAGAGACTGCAGAGAGCGGAAGATCTGTAAAGAGGGAGGAGGGACTCTTCCCTTTCTACCCCGGGTTTTCCAAGAGCTCTTTTCCTACCTACAATTAACCCAAGAGCAGTGTGTGAGGTGACTCTGATTCAATAAGGAGGTGGTCGCAGAGCTGTGTCACCTCCTGTAACACGACCTGTAGCCTCACACCAGGGTGAGGACGGAGCTGTCAATGGCCGTTAAGGTCAGTTTCATTGAAAGTCTATATATCTGGATCTTCCCAGGCTGGAGCAGTAGACACATACAGCATTGACTCGTAGATATCAATGGAGTCGTAGAGTCATGCACAACACAAAAGGAGGCCATCTCTCGCTGGAGTAATCCAGTCAGTGCCACTCCCAGCTCATTCCTCATATACCTGCAAGTTAATTTCATTCAGTTTCCTTTTGAAATCATTGATTGTCTCGGCTTCCGCCACCCTCATGGGGAGTGAGTTCCAGCTCATTAACATCCACTGTGTAAAAAAGTTCTTCCTCATATTCCCCTACATCTCTTACCCAAAACCTTCCATCTGTGTCCCCTGGTCCGTGTTTCATCAGTTAATGGGAACAGTTTTTCCTTGTCTATCTTATCTTAGCCTATCATAATCTTGTACACCTCTATCAAATCTCTCTCAAACTCCTTTACTCCAGGGAGAACAACTCCATCTTCTCCAAACTCACTTTGCAACGAAACCCCGATCCCTGGGACCATTCTGGTAAATCTCCTCCGCACACTCTCAGGGACCTTCACATCCTTCCGAGTGTGGTGACCAGAACTGGGCATAGTTCTCTAGTTGGGGCCTAACCAAATCTTTATAAAGTTTCAGCATAACTTCTGTGCTTTTGTATCTTTGCCTCTAATGATGAAGCCCAAGATCTGATATGTTTTGCCAAACATTCTCCGAATATGTCCTGCCACCTTCACAGATCAATGCATTTGGAGCCACAAGTCCCTCTGTTCCTGCACAATCTTTAGAACTGTGTCATTAAGTCTATATTGCCTTCCTATTCCTTCTGACAAAATGCATCAGCTCACACTCCTCTGTATTAAATTCCACCTGCCACTTCTCTGTCCATTCTGCTAGCCTATCTATATCCTGTTGCAGGCAGTTTGTAACATCCTCACAGTTTACCACTCCTCCAAGATTAGTATCATCAGAAAATTGTGAAATTCTACTCTGTATTCCAAGAACCATGTCACTTATATATAAAGCAAAATAAAAACTGTGGTCCTAACACTGACCCTTGGGGAAAATCACTGTCTACCATCCTCCAGTCTGAAAAACAACCATTTAACACATTTCTCTTTTTGCTGTCCTTTGCACAATTTTTGATCCAATTGGATGCTATTCCATGAGCTTCAATTTTGTTAACCAAACTTTTGTTTGGTTCTCCATCAAATACTTTCATAAAATCCATGTAGACAACATCCACCACATTCCCTTCATCAACCTTCTCTGATCATCGAATTAAATTCAATTAGCTCAGTCAAGCATAACCTGCCTTTTAGAAATCCGTGCTGACAATCCTTAATTAACTCAAACCTCTCCAAGTTTGTGTCGTCCTTTTCCCCTGATTATTGTTTCTAAAACCTTCCTCACAACTGATGTTAAAATAACTGACCAGTAGTTACTAGGCCTGTGTATTGTCCATTTATAATTCTGGGAGGTGAGGGTGGCCATCTTTGTCATCATGTTCTCCCTCAGCAGGGAGAAGCAGGATGAGAGATCCCGTGGCTTTGTCAGGATAGCGGGATTTCTGATGGTGTAGGTGTCTCTGCGGGGCCTCCATGTCAATGGGGAGAGGTACAGGAACTGAAAGAACTCTCACTCCATTCATGTACAGTTGGTGTCTGAGCATGCCCAGTAAATCATGTTGGTGAATGTCCTCTATCCTGGCAGCAGCCACCATACCTTCATTCTGAAGCAGTCAGCCGGTCCCAACACTGCGGGTCTCCATGCCGAACCAGAATGCGACTCCTCGGAGACAAAGAAACCCCCCCTCCAGACACAGCTCGTATTTCTACACCCCCAAACCACTTCACACCGCCAACCAACCTCACACAATTAACATGTGTATAACGTGAGCAATGGAGTCACCAGGAACATGGTGGAATAGACCATCGGTGTGATGAAGCAATGCTTCTGACGTCTGAACCGCTCGGGGGGCGCCCTCCAGTACACACTGGAGCAGGTGTCCAATTTCATGGTGTTCTGCTGCACCCTTCATATCATCACCATCGTGAGGACACAGGCATTGGCACCAGGAATCCGCAGGCTACCTCAGGAGGAGGAGGAGGCAGGGAGGATACTTCCTGGATGCCTTCGACCGGGACAGGCTGTCGGAGAGTAACTGCTAAGATTCCGTTCACATAGGACAACTTCCCTTTCCCACCACGGATCCCCCATTATCCACTATTACACCCATCTGAGACGCCCCATCATAGTGTTATTACAGCACAACAGGAACTATTCAGTCCGACGTGTCTGCATCGCCTCTCCGAATGAGCAATTCACCTAATCCCATTCCCTGTCTTCTTCCATCAACGCTACACATTCTTCCTTCTAATACACCAGTTTATTCAGCTTTAGCATGTTTTTGATGTGGTCACCCAACAGCTGAAAATTATGCAGGGAGAGAGGGAATGGGTGATCCCCAGACAGTCAAAAAGAATCAGGCAGGTAGTGCTGCAAACCCTTGAGTGCATCTCACTCTCCAACAGGTATTCAGTTCAGAATAGTGAGGAAAGTGATGCTTCACCTGGGGAGTGCAGCCAGAGCCAAGTCCGTGTCAACACGGGTGGCTGAGCTGCAGAGCGGGGTCGAGGGATGACTGGAAGAGCCATAGTGATCAATAGTCAGGGGAACAGGCAGGCGTTTATGTGGCCACAGACGTGAATCGAGGACGGTGTCATGCTTGTCTGGTTCCAGGGACAAGGATGTCACTGAGCGACTGCAGAGCATCTTGAAAGAGAAGGGGAACAGCCAGCAGTCATGGTCCACATCGGAACCAGCGACAAAGGTAGAAAGAGGAATGTCGTCCTGCAGTCAGAATTTATGGAGCTAGGGAAGAAATAGGCCAGCAGGACCTCAAAGTGGTAACTTCTGGATTACTCCCAATGCCATGCACAACTGAGTATAGAAATAGAAAACTAAGACAGATGAATGTGTGGCTGGGAAGATGGTGCAGGAGGGAGGGCTTCAGATTCCTGGGACATTGGGACCAGCTTTGGATTAGATGGTACCTGTGCAGGCCGGACTGGTTGCACCTGATCGGAGCCAGGACTGGGTTACTTGCAGAACGTTTTCCTAGTGCTGTCGGGGAGGGTTTAAACTAGTTTTGCAGGGGGATGGGGACCTGAGGGTAGAATCAGTAGGGACAAAACCTGAAACGAAAATAGAAGGCAGAAAATTAATGGATGAGTCCAGGAGACAGAGGAAAAGAGGGTTAGAATTCTTTTTTAAAAGAGATTGGCAGTGCTCAAGGGTATCTATTTCAATGCAAGGAGTACAGCAAATAAAGTAGATGAGCTGAGGGCACAGATAGACAGGTAGAAGTATGATATCATAGCTATTACAGAAACATGGCTTAAGGAGGGACAGGAATGGCAGCTCAACGTTGCTGGTTACAGGGTTTTCAGACACGATAGGGAGGGGGATAAGAAAGGTGGGGAAGTGGCAATTTCGGTCAAGGAATCTATTGCAGCTGTGAGGAAGGATGATACGTTGGAAGGTTCATCAAATGAGACCATATGGATTGAGCTAAGGAACCAGAAAGGGACAATCACACTGTTGGGAATGTAATCCCGACAGCCAAATCGTTAGAGGGAGATGGAACATCGGATATGTAGGCTAGACTCTGAGAAGTGCAAGAACCATCGGGCAGTAATAGTAGGGGATTTTCATTACACCCAATATTAACTGGGATAATTTTAGTATGAAAAGAATTGAGGGAGCAGAAATCTTGAGGTGCATTCAGGAGAACGTTTCTGACCAGGATGTAACAAGTCCAACAAGGGAGGGTGCGGTTTTAGGCATTGTTTTAGGAAATGACGATAGGCATGTGGAGGAGTGACAGTGGGGGTGCATTTTGGTGGGAGTGATCATAATTCAGTTAGTTTTAACTTCATTATTGGACAGGACAAGCGATATACAGGCAGTTAGAGTTCTCAATGGGGCAAGGCCGATATTACTAAACTGAGGAGTGAAAGTTGTACCCCAGGCTGTTCAACTGAGGAAACAGCTGTTTGAAGGTAATTCAGTCTCAGAGCAGTGGGAGGCATTCAAAGGGGAGATTCCCGAGGTTCAAGATAAACATGTTCCCACAAAGAAAAAGGGTGAGGCGGCCAAATCTCGAGTCCCATGGATGTCAAGGAGCCGACAGGGTAGGATAACGCAGAAAAGCAAAGCTTATGTCCGACACTGAGAACTCAATACTGCAGAAAGCCGAGAGGAGGAAAGAATGTGAAGGGGTCAAATCAAAAAGGAAATTAGGAAAGGAAAGAGAGGGCATGAAAGAATATTGGCAAGCAAAATCATGGTGAAATCAAAGATGTTTTCTCAATACATTAAGAGTAAGAGGATAACTAAGGGGAGAGTAGGCCCCATAGTAGATCAGAAAGGTAACCTTTGTATAAATGTGGAAGATATTGGACTAGTTCCTATTGAGCACTTTACGTATGTCTTCAGAAAAGAGGGGGGATTTAGATATTGTCGTTAAGGAGGAAGAGTGTGAATTATTGGATATAATAAACATAGGGAGAGAGGAAGTATTAATGGGATTAGCATCCTTGAAAGTTGATAAATCACCACAGCCGGATGAAATGTACCCCAGGCTGTTCAAAGAAGTAAGAGAGGAAATAGCAGAGGGTCTGCCCACCGTCATTTCCCAATCTCACTAGATACAGGTGTTGTGCCGGAGTATTGGAGAATTGCTAACATTGTACCTCTGTTTAAAAAGGGAGCGAAGGATAGTCTGAATAATTACAGGCTAGTCAGTATAACATCAGTAGTGGACAAATTATTGGAATCTATTCTGAGAGACGGGATAAACTGTCATTTAGAAAGGCACAGGTTTATCAAAGATAGTCAGCATGGATTTGTTAAGGGACGCTCTTGTTTAACCAAATTGATTGAATGTTTTGAAGATGTTACAGGGAATATAGATGAGGGTAGTGCAGTTGATGTGGTCGACATGGACATTAGCAAGGCTTCTGACAAGCTCTCACCTGAAAGATTGGTTCAAAAAATAAAATCCCATGGCGTCCAGAGAAATGCAGAAAAGCGGATACAAAATTGGCTCAGTGGCAGGAAACAAAGGGTAATTATTGACAAGTATTTTTGCGACTGGAGGATTGTTTCCAGTGTCATTCCACAGGGCTCAGTAATGGGTCCCCTGCTTTTTGTGGTCTATATTAAAGATTTAGACGTAAATGTAGTGGGTATGATCAAGACTTTTGCAGACAACACAAAGATTGGCCATGCGGTGGATAGCGAGAAGGATAGCTGTCGGCTGCAGGAAGATATTGACGGTCTGGTCAGATGGGCAGAAAAATGGGATTCGACCTGGTTAATTCTGAGGTGATGCAATTGGGGAGCTCAAACAAGCAAAGGAATACACGATTACTTGGACAATACTGAGAAGTGTAGAGGAAGTAAGGGACTTTGGAGCGAATGCCCACATATCCCTGAAGATAGCAGGACAGGTCAATAAGGCAGTTAAGAAGGCATATGGAATCATTTCCTTTATTAGCCGAGGTATAGAATGAAAGAGCTGGGAGGTTATGCTGGAACTGTATAAATCATTGGTTAGGCCACAACTTGAATACTGTGTGCAGTTCTGGTAACAGAAAGGATGTAATTGCACTAGAGAGGGTTCACAGGAGATTTACGAGGATGTTGCCAGGACTGGAAAAATGCAACTAAGAGGAAGTATTGGATAGGCTGGGGTTGTTCTCCATGGAACAGAGAAGGCTGAGGGGCGATCTGATTGAAATGAACAAAATTTTGCGGGCCCAGGATAGAGTGGAGGTGAAGGTAGCAGAAAGATCAGTGACTGGGGGACATAAATTTAAAGTGATTGGTAGAAATATCAGAAGGGAGTTGAGGAAAAACATGTTCACCCAGAAATACAAAATTGCCTCAGTGACAGGAAGCAAAGGGTAATTATTGACGGGTATTGACTGGAGGACTGTTTCCAGTGGTTTTCCACGGGGCTCGGTACTGGGTCCCCTGCTTTTAGTGGGGATCTGGAATTCACTTCCTGAAAGGATGGTTGAGGCAGAAACCCTCTACTCATTCAAAAAGAGCCTGGATGTGCACCTCAAATGTCATAATCTGCAGGGCTAGGGATCAAATGCTGGATTAGAATAGGTGGATAATTTTTCAGCTGGCACAGACACGATGGGCCAAGTAGCCTCTTTCTGTGCCTTAAACTTACTACGATTCTATGATTCTATCACAGGAAACACGCAATCCTCGTTAACACTCACAATTACGTCAACAAACTGTCAAGATTATCAGAAATGATTTTCCATGAAGCTATCCGTGCTACTCGCCATTTATTAAGACATGATTTTACAAGCAAGAAATATTTTTGTGCTGGGTTATGGCCTCAACAATTTTCCAAGAATCAGCATTGGACTGATAGTTACAGGGCTTATCCAACCTCTCCTTTTTTAAACAGGGTGTAACATTTACAGCCCTCCAGTTCTCTGGCATCTTTTTTTATTCATTCATGGGATGTGGACATCGCTGGATAAGCCAGCATTTATTGTCCATCCCTAATTGCCCTTGAGAAGGTGGTGGTGAGCTGCCTTCATGAACCACTGCAGTCCACGTGGGGTAGGTACACTCACAGTTCTGTTAGGAAGGAGTTCAAGTATTTTGACCCAGTGAAAGAGAAGGAACAGTGATATAGTTCCAAGTCAGGATGATGTCTGGCTTCGAGGGGAACTTGCAGGTGCTGGTATTTCCATACATCTGCTGCCCTTGACCTTCTATGTGATAGAGGTTGTGTGTTCGGAAGATGCTGTCTGAGTAGATTTGGTGCGTTGCTGCAGTGCATCTTGTAGATGGTACACACTGCTGCCTCTTTGCGTTGGTGGTGAAGATAGTGAATGTTGTGGATGGGGTGCCAATCAAGTGCTGCTTTGTCCTGGATGGTGCCGAGCTTCTTGAGTGTTTTGGAGCTGCACCCATCCAGGCAAGCAGAGAATATTCCATCACACTCCTGACTTGTGCCTTGTAGATGGTTGACTGGCTTTGGTGAGTCAGGAGGTGAGTTACTCGCCTTAGGATTCCTCGCCGATGACCTGCTCTTTTAGCCATGGTATTTATATGGCTACTCCTGTTCAGTATCTGGTCAATGGTAGCCCCTAAGATGCGATTGTGGGGGATTCAGCTATGGAAATGTCATTGAATGTCAAGGGGGATGATTAGATTATCTCTTGTCGGAGACCGTCATTGCCTGGCGCTTGTGCAGAGTGAACGATACTTGCCAATTATCAGCCCAAGCCTTGACATTGTCGAAATCTTGCTCCATTTCTACACGGACTGCTTCAATATTTGAGGAGTCACAAATGGTGCTGAAAATTGTGCAATCATCAGCGAACCTCCCCACTTCTGACCTTATCATTAAAGGAAGTTCATTGATGAAGCAGCTGAAGATGGTTGGGCCTGGGACACGACACTGAGGAACTCCTGCAGTGATGTCCTGGAGCTGAGTTGATTGACCTGCAACAACCACAACCATCTTCCTTTGTGCTAGGTATGACTCCAAATAGCAGAGAGCTTTCCACCTGATTCCCACTGACTCAATTTTTGCTTGGGCTCCTTGATGCCATACTCAGTCAAATGCTGCCTTGGTGTCAAGGGCAGTCACTCATACCTCACCTATTGAATTCAGCTCCTTTGTCCATGTTTGCACCAAGGCTGTAATGAGGTCAGGAGCTGTGTGACCCTGGCGGAACCCAAACTGAGCGTCACTGAGCAGGTCATTGCGAAGCAAGTGCTGTTTGGTAGCATTGTCGTTGACACCTTCCATCACTTTACTGATGATTGAGAGGAGGCTGATGGGGCAGTAATTGGCCAGGTTGGACTTGTCCTGCTTTTTGTGTACAGGACATACCTGGGCAATTTTCCACATTGCAGGATAGAGGCCAATGTTGTAGCTGTACTGGAACAGTTTGATGGGGGAACAGAAGTTCTGGAGCACAGGTATTCAGTACTATTTCCGGAAGATTGTCAGGGCCCATAGCATTTGCAGTATCCAGTGCCTTCAATCGTTTCTTGATATCACGCAGAGTGAATCGAACCCTGAGAAACAGTACTGTATTCTCCCCTCCACCTCCAGTCTGAACAATGACTGTTCACCACTTCTCTCTGCTTTCTGTCCCTCAGTCAGTGTCATATCCACACTATCACTGTCACATTAATCCATGTCATGACAAGTCTATGAAATGTCATTTGATCACAGGCCTTTTGAAAATCTATATCCATAAGTGGATATACATGAGTAGGGGCGGAAGATGCTGGTATGGTTCTTCATGAATACTTTGTCTCTGTCTGAACAGAAGAGGGGACGATGCAGATATTGTGTTTAAGGAGGAGGGGAGTGAATTATTGGATGTGATATACATAGGGAGAGAGGAAGTATTAATGGGATTAGCTTCCTTGAAAGTTGATAAATCACCAGGGCCAGATGAAATGTATTCTAGGCTGTCAAAAGAAGTGAGAGAGGAAATAGCAGAGGATATGACCATCATTTTCCACTCCTCACTGGATACAGGTGTAGTGCCAGAGGATTGGTGAACTGTTAACATTGTACCTCTTTAAAAATGGAGCAAGGGATAGACCGAATAATTGCAGACCAGTCAGTGTAACCTCAGTAGTGGGCAAATTATTGGAATCTATTCTGTGAGACAGGATAAACTGTCACTTAGAAAGGCTCAGGTCAATCAAGGACAGTCAGCATGGATTTGATCAGGGAAGATATTGTTTGACCAACTTGATTGATTTTTTCGACAACGTAGTGAGGATGATAGATGAGGGTAGTGCTGATGATATGGTCTACATGGATTTTGGCAAGGCTTTTGACAAGGTCCCATGTGGCATACTAGTTAAAAAAATAAAATCCCATGGAATCCAGGGAACTGCAGCAAGCTGGATACAAAATTGGCTCAGTGACAGGAAACAAAGGCTGTTTGTTGACGGGTGATTTACTGACTTGAGGTCTGTTTCCAGTGGCGTTCTGCAGGGCTCAGTACTGGGTCCCCTGCTTTTTGTGGTGTATATTAACGATTTGAACGTAAATGTAGGGGGCATGATCAAGATGTTTGCAGATGGTACACAGATTGGCCGTGCGGCAGATAGCGAGGAGGATAGCTGTAGGCTGCTCGAAAATATTGATGGCAGAAAAGTGTCAAATGGAATTCAACCTGGTTAAGTATGAGACGATGTAATTGAGGAGGTCAGACAAGGCAAAGGGATAGACGATCAATCGGAAAATACTGAGAAGTGCAGAGCAAGTGAGGGACCTTGGAGTCAATGTCCACTGATCCCTGCAGGTAGCAGGTCAGGTCGATAGGTGGTTAAGAAGGCATATGGAATCCTTTCCCTTATTAGCTGAGGTATAGAATACAGGAGCAGGGAGGTTAAACTAGAACTGTATAAATCATTGGTTAGGCCACCACCTGAGTACTGTTTGTAGTTCTGGTCACCTCATTACACAAAGGATGTAATTGCACGAGAGAGGCGACTGAGGAGATTTACAAGGACTGGAAAAATGCAGCTCTGAAGAAAGATGAGATAGGCTGGGGCTATTATACTTGGAACAGTGAAGGCTGAAGAAAGATCCGATTGAAATGGACATAATTTTGTGGGGCCTGGATAGAGTGGAGGTGAAGAGTCTATTCACCTGAGCAGAGAGATCAGTGACTAGGGGGCAGTGACTTAAAGTGATTGGTAGAAGGATTAGCGGGGAGTTGAGGAGAAACTTGTTCACCCAAAAATACAAAATTGGCTCAGTGGCAGGAAACAAAGTGTAATTGTTATAATAAAAGCAAAATGCTGCAGAAGCTGGAAATCTGAAGTAAAAACAAGAAATGCTGGAAATACTCGGCAGGTCTGGCAGCATCTGTAGAGAGAGAAGCAGAGACTGTAATTAATGTTAGTCTCCATGGACACACCACAGCCCAGGCCCTGAGACTGAAATAAATGCACACACACACACACACAAACACACACACACAAACACACACACACACACACACACACACACACACACACACACACACACACACACACACACACACACACACACACACACACACACACACACCACAGTCCAGGACCTGAGATGCATAAATATATACAAACACACACACCACAGACCAGGCCCTGAGACATATAGATACAAACACACACACACAGAAAAACACACATACACCACAGCCCAGACCGTGAGACTTATATATATGCACACACACAGACACACACAAAGCCAGACCCTGAGAGTATATATATGCACACACACACACACACACACACACAGCACAGCCCAGGCCCTGAGAATTATATATATATACACACACACACACACACACACACACACACACACACACACACACACACACACACACACACACACACACCACACAGTCCAGACCATGAGACATATATATATATATATATATATATCACACAGACACACCACAGTCCAGACCCTGAGACTTATATATATGCACACACACACACACACACCACAGTCCAGACCCTGAGACTTAAATATATACACACACACACCACAGTCCAGGCCCTGAGACTTATATATATACATACACACACCACAGTCCATGCCCTGAGACTTATATACACACACACACACCACAGTCCATGCCCTGAGACTTATATATATACACACAAACTCACCACAGTCCAGGCCCTGAGACTTATATATTTACATACACAGACACCACAGTCCATGCCCTGAGACTTATATATATACACACTCACACCACAGTCCATGCCCTGAGACTTATATATATACACACTCATACACCACAGTCCAGGCCCTGGGACTTATATATATACATACACACACACCACAGTCCATGCCCTGAGACTTATATATACACACACACCACAGTCCAGGCCCTGAGACTTATATATACACACAAACTCACCACAGACCAGGCCCTGAGACTTATATATATATACATACACACACACCACAGTCCATGCCCTGAGACTTATCTATATACACACACACACCACTGCCCAGACACTGAGAATTATATATATGCACACACACACACACACACACACACACACACACACACACACACACACACACACAGCCCAGACTCTGAGACTTCTTTATATGCACACACACACACACCACAGCCCAGATACTGAGACTTCTCTAAAGGCACACACACACACCACAGCCCAGACACTGAGACTTCTATATATGCACACACACACACACCACAGCCCAGACACTGAGACTTCTATATATGCACACACACACACCACGGCCCAGACACTTGAGAATTACATATTTGCACGCACACACACACACACACACACACACACACACACACACACACACACACACACACCACACAGCCCAGTCACTGAGACTTATATATATGCACACACACACACACACACACCACGGCCCAGACACTTGAGACTTATATATATGCACACATACACCCACACACTCACACACCACAGCCCAGACACTTGAGACATGTATATATGCACACACACACACACACACACACACACACACACACACACACACACACACACCACAGCCCAGACACTGAGACTAATATATATGCACACACACACACACACACACACACCACAGCCCAGACACTGAGACTTATATATATGCGCACACACAGACACACACACACACACACACACACACACCCCGGCCCAGACACTTGAGACTTACATATTTGCATACACACACACACACACACACAGACACACACACACACACACACACCACAGCCCAGTCATTGAGACTTATATATATGCACACACACAGACACACACACACACACACACACACACACCACGGCCCAGACACTTGAGACTTATATATATGCACCCAGACACACACACACACACCACAGCCCAGACACTGAGACTTATATATATGCACACACACACACACACACACACACACACACACACACACACACACAACGGCCCAGACACTTAAGACTTATATATATGCACACACACACACACACACACACACACACACACACACACACACACACACCACCGCCCAGTCACTGAGACTTATATATATGCACACACACACACAAACACACACACACACACACCGCGGCCCAGACACTGAGACTTATATATTTGCCCACACACAAACCACAGCCCAGTCACTGAGACTTATACATATACACACACACACACACACACACACACACACACACACACGCACGCACACACACACACACACACACACACACACACACACGCACGCACACACACACACACACACACACACCACAGCCCAGACACTGAGACATATATATATATATATGCACACAGAAAAACATCACAAACACACACATCACAGTCCAGACACTGAGACTTATATAATTGCACACAAACACACAGACACACCACGGCCCAGACACTTGAGACTTATATATTTGCACACACACACACACAAACACACACACACACACACACACACACACACACACACACACACACACACACACACACACACACACACACCACGGCCAGACACTTGAGACTTATATATATACACACACACACAACAGCCCAGCCAATGAGACTTATATATGTACACACACACACACACACACACACACACACACACCACAGCCCAGACACTGAGACTTATATATATGCACACACACACACACACGCACATACACCACAGCCCAGACACTGAGACTTCTATATATGCACACACACACACCACAGCCCAGACACTGAGACTTCTCTAAATGCACACACACACACACACACACCACAGCCCAGACACTGAGACTTATATAATTGCACACACACACACACCACGGCCCAGACCCGTGAGACTTATATATTTGCACACACACACACACACACACACACACACACACCACAGCCCAGTCATTGAGACTTATATATATGCACACACACAGACACACACAGAAACACACACACACACCACAGCTCAGACACTGAGACTTACATATATGCACACACACACACATACACACACACACCACAACCCAGACACTTAAGACTTATATATATGCACACACACACACACACACACCACAGCCCAGACACTGAGACTTATATATTTGCAGACACACACACACACACACACACACTACAGCCCAGATGCTGAGACTGATTGTTTGCACACATACACAACACAGCCCAGACTTGAGACTTACATACACACACACACACACACACACACACACACACACACACACACACACACACACACACACACACACACACACACCACAGCCCAGGCACTGAGACTTATATATTTGCACACACACACAC